>NW_015181639.1:0-1343 GCF_001447785.1 Gekko japonicus
GTCCATTTTGTCCAGGGGGAATTGATCTCGGCTGCTTGGAGACCAGCGGTAATCCCAGGTAATCTCCAGCCGCCACCTGGAGGCTGTCAAACTAAGGCCGCGATCACACGGGCAGTTTGGCCCGACACAGCCACGCCTCCCCTCCGGATCAGATGGGTACATTCAGACAGCCGCATCCGTCAGGCGTTCCCCAGCTGTACTTATCCCGTCATATGTCAACTTGGAGCTGGGTTAAAAAGGCACCACATCACAAGCGGTGTTTCCGGTTCCCTATGCCGTCATCGCGCATGGCCGGATGTCTGAACATGCGGGAGTGCGTGCGTTATGTCCATTGACCACCGCTAGGTGATGGCAAGAAATACCTGAGCTTGGCTCAGCAAGGACAATAGGGACTAGGATCCTGAATCCTACCGCGGGGACCAATGGTAACGTTGGCGGGAAGTTTAAACCCACCAATGGGACTTGGGGGTGGTCTGCGGGATTGTATATAGTTGGCCTATGGCCGGTATTTTCTCTGTTCTGTTGTAAGGTACTAATAAACGCGTCTGTCCCCATGTCGTAGTACGAGTCCTCTGTGCGGCGAACCCAGTACTTTATAGCGTGCAGAATGGATTTGGCAATCTGAAAATGCAGATCCTGGGTTGTATTAAAAGGGCCATAGCATTGAAATCGCAGGAGGTCATAGCCCCTCTGTATACTGCCTTGGTCAGGCCCCACCTGGAGTACTGCGTGCAGTTCTGGAGGCCTCACTTCAAAAAGGAGGTGGGCAAAATCGAGAGGGTGCAGAAGAGAGCGACGAGGGTGATCAGGGGTCTGGAGGCCGAGCCCTACGAGGAAAGGCTGAGGGCCTTGGGAATGTTTAGTCTGGAGAAGAGGAGGTTGAGGGGGGACATGATTGCTCTCTTGAAATATCTGAAAGACTGTCATTTGGAGGAGGGCAGGAGCTGTTCCAGTTGGCAGCAGAGGAGAGGACCCGAAGCAACAAATTTAAATTACATGCAGAAAGGTATCGGCTGGATATTAGGAAACACTTTTTCACAGTCAGTGTGGTTCAAAGGTGGAATCAGCTGCCTAGGGAGGTGGTGGACTCCCCTTCACTGGCAGCTTTTGAGAAGAGGCTGGACGGATATTTGTCAGAGATGCTTTAGGCTGGTCCTGCATTGGGCAGGGGATTGGACTAGATGGGCTGTATGGCCCCTTCCAACTCTATGATTCTATGATCCGTTCTGCCGCTAGGGAGGTACTTATGCGTGCGCATGAATTTTGGAATTTTTTTTGCAGTGCGCTCCATGGCCGAGGCGCTGCAATAACCACGGGGTGTCTCTGTGGGTAACCCGCAGCAG
>NW_015181640.1:0-1353 GCF_001447785.1 Gekko japonicus
TTTGAGAGTACAGCTTTTGTTCCTCTGTGCTCTGGAACCCGCTCTGTGGTTCTATGGTCCAATGAATTGTGTTCTCTTACAAATCGTACTTGTCACGGAAAGAGATGCAGGCAAAGAAGGGACAGACAGGTCCTCTTTTTCCGGGAGAGGATTGCTAAATGTGAAACAGCACAGCACTCCCCAGAGATCCACCTTTGTCTACCTCCGTGGCCGGGTTTGGGTTCCAGGAGATCGGGTAGGAGACCCCGGTCTCGGCTGGAGCCCAGGTCTACCGACCTCCGAGTGGGCCTCCCCCGCGGCTGGGGTTGGGTTCCAGGAGATCGCGGTAGAGAACCCAGTCACAGTTGGAGCACAGGTCTACTGACCTCCGGAGGCGACCACTCCCCACCCTCCACAGCCGGGTTTGGGTTCCAGGAGAATGGGTGGGAGACCTTGGTTCCAGCCGGAGCTGAGGTCTACTGGCCTCCGAGGGGGCCTCCCCACCCTCCGTGGCTGGGTTTGGGTTCCAGGAGGGCGGGTGGGAGACCCAGGTCACAGCCGGAGCCCAGGTCTACCACCCTCCGAGGGGGCCTCCCTGCCCTCCGTGGCCAGTTATGGGTTCCAGGAGGGCAGGTGGGAGACCCCGGTCCCGGCTGGAGCCCAGGTCTACTGATCTCCAGAGGGGGCCTCCCTGCCTTCCGCGGTTGGGTTTGGGTTCCAGGAGATCGCGTGGGAAACCCCAGTCCCAGCCGGAGCCCAGGCCTACCGACCTTCGAGGGGAGCTCTCCACCCTTCGCGGCCAGGTTTGGGTCCCAGGAGGGCGAGTGACAGACCCCGGTCCTGGCCGGAGCCCAGGTCTACCAACCTCCAGAGGAGTCCTCCCCGCCCTCCGTGGCCGGTGTTGGGTTCCAGGAGACCAGGTGGGAGCCGAGGTCTACTGACCTCCGGAGGCGACCCCTCCCCACCCTCCAAGGCCGGGTTTGGGTTCCAGGAGGGCGGGTGGCAGACCCCGGTCCCGGCCGGAGCCCAGGTCTACCGACCTCCGAGGGGGTCTCCCCACCCTCTGCGGCTCAGTTTCGTTTCCAAGAGATCGGGTGGGAAACCCCGGTCCCAGCTGAAGCCCAGGTCCACCTACCTCCGGAGGGGGCCTCCCCACCCTCCGCTGCCGGGTTTGGGTTCCAAGAGATCGGGTGGGAGACCCCAGTCCCGGCCGGAGCCCGTGTCTACCACCCTCTGAGGGGGCCTCCCCATCTTGTGCGGCCGAGTTTGGGTTCCAGGAGATTGCGTGGGAGACCCCGATCCCAGCCGGAGTCCACGTCTACCGGCCTCTGAGGGGGCCTCCCCGCCCTCCGCGGCCGGGTTTGGGTTCCAGGA
>NW_015181641.1:0-1403 GCF_001447785.1 Gekko japonicus
CAAATAAACATGAAATCGTTACAACCTCCCTTCTCAGGTTGCTTACGTGAGCACAAGTGCAATTATAAAGGGGGCCACAGTCAGCAAATATTTGTAAAAGTTACATAACGGGTAAGAGGCAGTGGCAAACCACCTGTGAACGTCTCTTGCCTTGAAAACCTGACGGGCTCCGTTGTGGCTCAACAGCGCGTTCCACTCGATCAGTAATCACTCGATCAGTAATCCCCAACGTGGTGCCCACAGATACCTTTACTAGGGCCCTCCCAGTGTTTTTAGAAAGTGGGTGGGGCTTTTGTCCAGCAAGGCTTTTGATTTGCCGTTGGCGATTTGGTGGGCTGTGCGGATTTTTCAAAAGTTGCTTCAGCAATAGGCCCCCCCCCCCCAGCACTGTTTTACTGAAGGTAAGCGGAGTACGCAAGAAAATATTTTGAAACGATATGCTCGTTCAGAAAGGCATCCTGTGAAACAGAGATTCTGCCTGAAATGTTGCAGAGTTGCCATTAAAAGGTTTCCCTTGCTCGAAAGCCAGTCGAATCCGACTCTAGGGGGCGGTGCTCATCTCCGTTTCCAAGCCGAAGAGCCAGCGCTGTCCGAAGACTTTTTCCATGGTCATGTGGCCGGCATGACTAAATGCCGAGCCCCACGGAACGCTGTTACCGTCCTGACGAAGCGGTACCTATTTATCTACTTGCAATTTCTTGCTTTTGAACTGCTAGGTTGGCAGGAGCTGGTGCCAGAGACGGGAGCTCACTCCGTCACGCATCACACTCGGGTCTTGAACTGAACTATCGACCTTCCGGTCTGCAGCTCAGCGTCTTACCCTCCTAGCCACCACAGCTCCACAGAGTTACTATTAGTGATAGGTAAACTCACACCCAGATATTTTGTGGCTGGCTCCGCCTCCTTCGACGGCCATTTTGTGATTGCACCCGCCCACCCGTCTCAGAATTCCAAAGTTGCTCACAGGCTAGAAAAGGCTGGGGAGCCCTGCGACAGATAATGGCAACTCACAGGTTTTTGTCTTTGGGGACCCACTGCCGGTCTTTCTGTTCCAGCACGATTATCGGAGGTACTCGGGGGTTGGTTGTAAACTTGCGGTTGTCCAGCTGGAGAAGAAATTGGAGCGAGAGGAGGACCGGGTTAGGTGCTTCGGTCCCCAGGCTGGGAGGTGAAACGCCCGCACCCCCAACTCTGCTTTTGCGCCTCCATTTCCCACAAACTAACTAGCTGACAGTGACCAGGAGACCGAAGGCCAGAGACCTTGGGCAGTCTAGCAGCCAGAAGAGATGCAGCTGGTGCCCAAGTGCGAAGGGGAAACTCAGCTTTTTGGATGTATTTTATTTTTAAAATAACGTTTATTAGCTTTATGTTGTGGAAGGCTTTCGCGGCTGGAGTTCATTAGT
>NW_015181642.1:0-1435 GCF_001447785.1 Gekko japonicus
GACACCCCTGCTATAAGCATATAAAATCAGTTATCATAGCTTGCCATAGGGAGAGTCCAGCCTTCTGAATGCATATGGAATTTAATTTAAAAAGTGATTTAATTCTACTTTGCTCTGGCCGTGTGTTGTATCACGTCCAGAAGGCGCTGTTGATTTCTGACTTAGCGCTAGACGGAACAGTAGGTATGGCTGGTTATCAGTGGGTGGGAGACAGCAACCTCGGGGGGCCATGTGTGGACGCTGGTGCCTCAGCCAAAAACAGGAAGTGACCTGGATAATGCTAGGAATCACTGGAAACTATGGTTTTACCATAAAGTTTCCGGTGATCCCTAGCGTTACCCATGGTTTTACCATAGAGCTTCTAGCAATTCCTAGAGCTACCTTTTGTCACTTCCTGTATCAGCTTCCAGTAGGATAGATTGACGGGTAGCCATGTCAGTCTGCCTGTAGCAGCAGAAAACAGCAAGAGTCCGGTAGCACCTTAAAGACTCACAAAATATGTGGCAGGGTAGGAACTATCATGAGTCACTGCTCATCCCTTCAGATACAGCCTTCAGATACAACTTCCAGTAAGTGCACAAAGCTGCTTTTCCCCCTTAATTTTTCTCCAGGAGCTACTCAAAGCAGAAGTGGAAAATGGGACTGTGGGGGCCGTTTCCTGTTTCCTATTTCCTGCCCCTGTCCCTTGAGATCCTTTAACTGGGGGGGCGGGGCTTTTTGCCTGCCAAGCACATGCTCTAGCACTTAGCCACAGCCCCCTTCTGTCATTTTAAGATTAAGCCTGCCCCCCCCAGAAAAGACCAAAGAATACCCTCAGCAATCTCTCCCCTATAAAGCAGCAATTAAACCCAATTCTCCATGCAAGGAAAAACCCACCAGCATCCCAAGGTTAACTCTCCTTTTCTTTTTTAATCAGCCGATAAGTCAGTCATCTTTCGGTTCAGTGCAAAACCTCCCAGAAGTACATCCATTCTTCAAATGACCATAAGGCAATTAGACTTTTACCTCTTTTATTTTCAAAAAAAAAGGTGGGTAGGGGGATGGGGAAGACCAGTTTTATGCGATGATCCAATTTATACATTTCCATAAAAAGAAGAGACTCGGGGCTCCCGAAATCTCCCTTTCGAAACAGCTTAACGGCATCTTACTGAATCATACAAAACCCAGGGGCTCTCAGGTCCAGGAGTCTTTAGCGATAGTTTTGGAGGGATGACCGGGGCAGAATACAGAAGAGCTTCAACTTTTCAAGAACGTATGCAGACAATCTTCAGCTACTTTGAATTTCTTGAGCCCACATGGGTCAAAGTCTTGGAAATCACTGGGCCGGTCTCCTAAGACTGGCTGCTCAGCGGAAGGATATTTCATTCACTGTAGGTGGATGACTTCTTCAGCCCCTGAATGTAGATAGTTGCTAACTCCAGGTTGGGAAATTCCT
>NW_015181643.1:0-1417 GCF_001447785.1 Gekko japonicus
CCTGCAGGAAATGACCCCTGGTTTCTACCCACTAGGGGTTCAGAGGCTGAACTAACAATGCCTCATCATCACCTTGGCTATAGAACTAGATAATCTCGGAGGGGGGAAAAAGAGTTGAAAGAAATTGGACAATGAGTAGTATTTTTATAAAGTCTAATTTTAGCATTATTGCCCTGATCTGGATGGCCCAGGCTAGTCCAGTCTGCTCAGATCATAGAAGCTATGCAGGGTCAGCCCTAGTTAACCGATGGGAGACCGACAAGGAAGACCAGGGTGGAGGCAGGCAATGGGAAACCTCCTCTATTTGGCTCTTGCCTTGAAGAACCTGCAGGGTTGCCTTATGTAAGCTATGACTTGACGGCACTCTCCACCACCAATTTTAGCATTGTTACTTAATAATTTATATAAAGCACTGTAGGAGAGCCAGTTTGGTATGGTGGTTAAGTGTGTGGACTCTAATCTGGGAGAATCCGGTTTGATTCCCCACTCCTCCACTTGCACCAGCTGATGTGACCTTGGGTCAGTCACAAGCTCTGGCACAGCTGTCCTTGAAAAAGAGCAGTTTGTGTCAGAGTTCTCTCAGCCCCACCCACCTCACAGGGTGTCTGTTGTGGGGAAGGGAAGGGAAAGGAGTTTGTAAGCCGCTCTGAGACTCCAAGTGAAGGGTGGGGTATAAATCCAATCTCTTCTTCTTCTTCTATTTAAGCCTGAAGCTCATGTAGTTAGCTAAATTCAACTTGGGCTGTTGAGGTGAATTCACTGTACTTCAGAATAATCTCCAGTCCCTCCTGAGAGTTGAGGCTGATCAGTCCTGCTTTTTTCCATTCCAGAAGCATCCACAACAATCCACCTCATCCACACATCTGTTCTGATTTTCAGATTAAACACCTGCTTTTTGAACAGGGCAGAGAAGGAGTCTAGCTTGCCACTCAGGTGAAGTGGACATTTAAATGCACTGGGTGTCTTTGTTAGGAAGTGTCATTCTTGCCTACACACCTGGACTTCAAAAATAGTTATTTCCTCTGCACTTGTCGTTTTTGTCCCCAAGGGAAACGACTGGTCTGAAAGGATGTTCGATTTACTCAGGCTGAAAAAAGTAAAAAGACAAAAAAAGCTTCAGCAAACTGTAGTTACCAAAAGGACACAATTACAGTTCTGATCACAAGATCGCAGTATTGTACTCTTGGTACTTTAATTAGAGATGTATTTCCCAGATGATGTGGACTAGGTGCAGGAGACATCAGGGTTGCCAGCTTTTTCTCTTCCAGGGCTCCTGTGCTCAGTCAGCAGAAATGATCTCCATCACTCTATTTCCATGCTTGTTGACTTTCTGCCAGACAAACAGCTGTTGGATGATGGATCTTGGCCAAAAGGAGAAGAGAAGAGGAGACTGAAGAAGAAGAGAAGAGGAGATTGG
>NW_015181644.1:0-1326 GCF_001447785.1 Gekko japonicus
GCAGCCTGCACTGCACCCAAAGGAGCACGAGGCCATTAGAAGCAGCTTTTCATGGGGGAAAGTGAAGGAGATCCATTCCACGAATCCATTCCACTCACAGGTCTCTGGATCCATCTGCAGTCTTTGCAGGGGACTGATCACATGAAACTGCCTTATACTGAATCAGACCCTGGGTCCATCAAAGTCAGTATTGCCTATGCAGACTGGAAGCCGCTCTCCAAGGTCTCAGGAAGAGGTCTTTCGTGTCACCTGGGTGTTCATACGGCTCCCCTTCATTTAATTATAAAGGCAGCATCTATATATTTTTTTTCCTTGCCCTACAGTACATCTCTTGAACTGGAAGATAGTTTCAGAGAGTAGCCGTATTTGGTCTACAGAAGACCTAGATCTGAGTCCAGTAGCACCTTAGAGACCAATAAGATTTTTAGTATAAACTCTTGAGTCAAAAAGCTCCCTTTGTCAGATACAAGCTGCTGACTCTTAAGCATGAACTAAGAAGGTCTCTCAGAACATGGGCAAATCATTTCCTCTGCACAGGACCCAATAGCCTTAATCCCAAACAAGAGATATGTCTTGTTGGTTACCCCTTCCCTTGTCACAGCAGGTCCTCCTCAAACACATCTTTAGGAGGATTTAAAAACACACATCACATTAATTTTATATTGCAAGGAGGTTTACTGCCTTCTGATACAACATACAGGTGCTTGTTGATTGGAGCAGTGTTAACACCCATTTGGAGAAGTCATATAATTTTACATTCCCATCATATTGTATGGTTTAAAAGGGCAAGCCAACCAAGTTTTATCAACAGTACTGAAGGCTCTTCTGCAAAGCAGAACACAATGGAAGTTACATCCAGAAACCCTTATAACAACTGGCATTTCATAGCTTTAACAGTGTATTCAACTCCTATTTTTAGAGTAAGTTCAGACAAAATGCACTTTTTCTGAACAGGAATGGGAAAGAATGTCCGTACACTGTTTTGTGCACAGCTTGGTCACAAAAAGCAGCAGATTCAAACAGTCTATTTGTTATACGTACGGGTTCAACAAACCGGCATGCCTCGCCTCACCAATATGTGGGAGTGAGGAAAAGAGCTAATTTTTGTGTAAGACAATTTCAGCTACACAAAAAAATAATGGGAAAGCAGTCCCTTCACTGAGGCAAAACATTTATACAATAAAAATGAGAGTCTGTAACAAAAACGTTTGACTGCTTGTTTTTATAAAAATATTATATGCACATATAAAACAAATTCTAAGCAACACAGCTTTTACTTTGACATGCACTTTCAGTCTACTATAAAGTCTATTTCAAACTGCATAT
>NW_015181645.1:0-1353 GCF_001447785.1 Gekko japonicus
ATTTCCCACAAGCAGCTGCGCCACCCTCGACCTCCCCTGTCCCTCAATTGTAGTCGTCGATTTCCCACGACTTGCTGGGCACAGGCTGAAGAAAACAATGGTAGGACCCAGGTACAGGCTGGAAGCAAAGATGGCAAGACCGGGGCACAGGGACACTCCTCGGTGTATGGTGTGGCTCCTTAATCAAACGCCTGGTGGAAGAGCCCCATCTTGCAGGCCCTGTGGAACCGTTAAACTGTGATCTTGACTTCAGATTCTGTGCCTGCCTTATGCACCATTCTTTTTCGTCCGGTGTATTTATTCTGCAGCTACAATTAAAAAAAAAAACTTTTCTAAATCAGGGTGGAATGTCAATTGTGACATGTGGGGTTAGCACCCAAAGATTTTTGGGAAAAAATGATGTAGTTGCCTGCACAGTAGCATCCAACAAGTGCCTTCTATTCAAATCCCCATGGTTCAGGTTTTGCTCTTGCATTTTAGCATTAGTTCGTTGAAGGAAAGGGAACACAAAAGAACACAAGCAAAGGAGAGGGAAACAGATGTTGAAACTGACCAGACTTTTTTTTTTTAAATTGACAAGCAGCCGTGATGCCCCATTTCCCATATAGCCAAGCTCTAGGGCAGTGGTGGCGAACCTATGGCACGGGTGCCAGATGTGGCACTCAGAGCCCTCTCTGTGGGCACGCGTGCCGTTGCCCCAGCCAGGCCCAGACCATCATTAAAGTGTCGAATTCTCTGCCAAATAATTTTAAGTAAATGAAAGCATTTGGGATTGCTTTCCTTACTTTGTTTGGATCCTCTTAAGTTAATGTATGAGTTGTTTTTTCTAAAGTAAAACCTCAGTATTCAGGTTAAATTGGCACTTTGCGATAAATAAGTGGGTTCTGGGTTGCAGTTTGGGCACTCGGTCTCTAAAAGGTTCGCCATCAGTGCTCTAGGGGATTCTCTGCTGTGTTGCAGAGAATGCACGGTAGACCCCACTGACATTGGCATTGCAAGCTGAGATCATTGGCAATGTGTGTACACATGCATGCCTGTGCAAAGTTGGCTGCAATTCTATCACAGTTAGCACAGTGCTGCAATTTGTATTGGGAAGGAGTCCTCTGGCAAGAATCTCTGGAAGGCTTTTTTTACTCTTGTGCCACTAAATTGAAGGGGAAAAAATGGTATTTTCACTGATGCCCTAGCGCAGCTGCATAGCAAGGCCAATTTCCTGCCCTTCCTTGCAAATTTGCATGGTTTTCTCTTTGTGGTTGTCTAATTTGATCCTGCACGCTGGTCACGATCTTGGCAGTTTTTTAGACCCTGTCCTGTGTGGGTTGCACTCCCTTTCCCTCCCCACGACAGACACCC
>NW_015181646.1:0-1338 GCF_001447785.1 Gekko japonicus
TTTTTCTACTAAATGACCCCTGTATCTATAAAAGGTGAAGGTTGGCTTTGTTAATCAGGGGGTCCCCCCTTCTGAGAAAGACCCTCATGGGGGTGGGATCCCTTGGCTTGCACTCAACTGTCTGTGCTGCCCGTCGCCATTTTGGAAGAGTTATCGGGAGCGCTTCTAGGAGGTCCAGGTCTCTCTGTTTTCGGAAAATAAGAGGGGACCCCTTTACTCACCATTGTAGCGTTTCTTGTTTTCAGTCCAGAATTTCTTCCCATATCTTGGGGTACTTTTGAAAGTTTTGCAGGCTTAGTGAATGTCGGCTTAGATGTGATTTGGGGGAAGGTTCCGGGGAGCTTAGCGCTCAAGCGTCCATTACATTCCGCTCCGACGCCACGCCCCCACTCAACTGTCCACAAAGCAGCTAACACAACCAGTGAGTTGGAGGGGGGGACTTTTAATGTGCACACACAAGAACAAAAACACATGGGATTAAGGTTGCCAACCTCCAGGTGGGTTCTGGAGATCTCCTAGAATGACAACTGATTTCCAAACTACAGGGATCAGTTCCCCAGGAAAAAATTGCCACTTCAGAGGGTGGACTTCATGGCCTCAACATTCCTACTGAGTTTCCTCCCCCAAACTCCACCCTTCTCAGGCTCCACCTCCAAATCCCCAGGAATTTCCCAAACCCAGAGATGGCTACCCTATATACTGCACTGGGCTGCTCTTTTGTAGGGTTGCCAGGTCTGGGTTGGAAAATGCCTGGAGACTTTGGGGGTGGAGCCTGGGGAGGGCGGGGTTTGGGGAGGGGAGGGGCCTCAGCATGGTCCAATGCCCTTAGAGTCCACCCTTCGAAGCAGCCATTTTCTCCAGGGGAGCTGATCTCTGTCAGCTGGAGATCAGTTGCAAAAGTGGGAGATCCCCAGGACCCACCTGGAAGCTGGCAACCCTACTCTTTTGGCAACCTCCAAGAGAAGGAAAGGATGCAAGCAGGAGGGAGCTGGGGAGGGGGCTGAGTCTGGTGAGGTGGTGGTGCCCCCATTCACCCTCACGGACCAACTGCCTTCTCCATTATTGTGCCCGCAGGAACCTGTGGAATTCTGACATGGCACATTGGATGCCGCCACAAAATGGCTGCTGCAGGAGGTGGAGCCAGCCACAAAATGGCTGCCACACGGTGAAGGTTCTTGTGCTGCAGTGGCATCTGCTGCCAAAACAACATTTCAAAAAAAAACCTGCACAGCCAGTCAAATTTCCAAAAGCCCCATCTGGCCCCGTCCATCTTCTCAAACACGTGGCAGGCTCTGGGAAAGGTGTCGGCAGGTTAGGGCTGCCAGCCTCCAGGTGGGG
>NW_015181647.1:0-1257 GCF_001447785.1 Gekko japonicus
GAGTCACCCTAGCATGAGCATCCCTGAGTCAGAGCCAGCCATCTTGGATGTGTGAAGGGGCAGCCCTGAAGGAAAGTCAGAGACTGGGGAGAAGGGGAGGTAGCCACAGTCCCAGCCCCATGAGGAGGGAATTTGCCTGAAACCCACCTCAAGGGAGATGATAATGCCACCCAAACTACACTGAACCATCCTGTGTAAAAATGCTCAGAGATGGCACTTGCTGCACAAGGCTCTGATCCCGAAAGGAAATGAGTCCATGGGCTGCCCAACAAGCTAATCCACCAAAGTGGGGCAGCTGTCAAACCCCCTCAAACCACCATTGAGCCCTGTCCTCTGCTGGGAGGTGTGGTTCCTGGCAAAGGAATGAGCTAACAGCCCAGCACAGGGCAGAAGATATTCACACACATACACACACCCTGCAGTCAGCTCAGGAAACTTCCCTGGGACCTTTTCCCCATTGCCCGACAGGGACCATGGTGCTATGAGGGTGTGGCTTGAGCTGTCCACACATGTATACAATGCTGGGCTCGGTTGTGGAAGGCAGCATCACTGTGGTGGCACCTGGCCTCCTGGGAAAGGAACAGGGAAGAAGGAAGGAGGAATATTCCTGGTCCATGCTTACCTGTCAGTGTATGGTCACCCCTTTGGGTTGAGCCTCCACAGAGAGGTACCTGTTAGGGTTCTGCAATGAGACATGTCAGCTACTGAATATGGACTTAGCATAGACACCCAAAAAGGAGAGCAAAGTACTCACTCAGTAGAACTAAGTGCCCCCTCTGTACTTTTCCTTCCAACAAGTGCTATACCACTTTCTCTAAGTCCACACGGTACAGAGCTCTGAGACAGAGTCCTGCGCTGCATAGCCTCCTTAATGACTTACGCGGCATCCTGGCCAGGGGTTTTTGCAGAGCTGTAGGGGCGGAGATTGGATACTTGGGAGGGGAATTGGCCACTGCAGGGGAGGGAGGTGATTGGCTGCACCCATAGTCAACATCCAGGCCTTTTGGGTGTGGGTGCACTGGTTGAGAGGCACTTTTTTGGCTTGCATGGCTCCTATGGGCTATGCCATGGTTTTTGTTGGCATAACTTTACACTGCTGACAGGGGGAGTTCCTGGGATGAAACAGCATAGGGAGCAAACTAACTCCCATCATGCCTCCCAGCCTATGCCACTGGGCCACTGACTGGTGACTGCCGCAGGGCTGTGATGGTGACCAAGAGTGGCAGACTGGCTCTGCGCCAGCATAATTCCTACTTA
>NW_015181648.1:0-1306 GCF_001447785.1 Gekko japonicus
CTCCACCCCGTGCATAATTTGATAAACCTAGATCATGTTGCGAGGGGCCTCCAGCTCCCACCTTGAGATTGGCAAGCCTACAGAGCATTGTGGCTCAAAAATGATGGGTCACAGAACACACCGAAAAAAGAAGGAACGGTGAGGTAACTGTGCTAGAGAATATTTAAATAACGATCACAAAATTTATACAAAAATTGTACACAAAAACTGCCTCTATAAATGCAGAAAGGCAGTTGAAAATGGTGAAATTGACGATGGTCTCCGGAATGTTCTACCGTTTCGATACGCTTCTTCTTCCGAATGTGGATGAAAGCAGCGATTCTTGGTTTGTTGTTTCAACAGGTACGTACCAACAATTTCACTAATTTTCGCCGATGTATCATAACATAGTTGCAAGAGATTCTCTGAAAGAACGTTCCTAGGGCAAAGTGCTTGTATAATGCCTTTCAGAGAATCTCTTGCAACTATGTTATGATACATCGGTGAAACCGTTGATACGTACCTGTTGAAATAACAGACCAAGCGTCGCTGCTTTCATCCGCATTCGGAAGAAGAAGAGTATCGAAACGGTAGAACATTCCGGAGATCATTGTCAATTTCACCATTGTCAACTGCGTTTGTGCATTTACAGAGGCAGATTTTTTGGTACACATTTTTGTATAAATTCTGTGATCGTTATTTAAATATTTTCTAGCACAGTTTCTTCTTCTCTACCTCACAGTTTCTTCTTTTTTAACCTACTGAGCAGGCAGCCAACGGGATTCGTGACACTTACGAAACATGGCGTCCAGGCGCACCAGGCAGCTGATGAAGTTGTCGAAGTCCATGTTCCCGTTCTCATCCGAATACCGGCGCACGATCATGCTGTACAGCTGCTCGTTGAGTCGGAAACCTGGGCAAACGAAGGAGGCGGGAGCGAAAGGAAAAGGGTGTGTGTGAGTCTTTGCGGCGCAGGTGATAACCCTCGGAGAACGCCCCGCTAAAGTCAAGCCTCCTTTCCACATCACTCGGACACCCCTTGACAAAAAAACCCCACACCAAGTGTCGTGGTGTTCTGTAGGCTACGCACTCCTTCCAAACGACCATCCTGCCTTAGCCCCCACAACACGTCAAGAGCGACAGCCCCACAGGTATGGCTCTCGACAGGGCATGCTGGCAGACAACGCCACACGCTCTTCAAAAATGTGATTGTTTGGGGAGGGAAGTCCTTCTGGTTGGCAGCGGAAGAGCTAAATTCGAGTCCAGTGGCATCTTATAGAGACGAACAGGATTCTTGGGGTATGAACTTTTGAGAACACAAGAACAT
>NW_015181649.1:0-1353 GCF_001447785.1 Gekko japonicus
TGGCCCCTTCCAACTGTGTGATTCTATGGTTCGATAAATGCCAATCCCACTTTGGGGTCAGGAAGCATTTTCTCCAGGCCAGTTTGGCCAGGGATCTTAGAAGGGGTTGTTGTTGTTGTTGTTTGCCATCTTCTGGGCATGGAGCAGAGGTCCCTGGGCGTGTTGGGGGGAGGTAGTTGTGAATTCCCTGCATGGCGCAGGGGGTTGGACTAGATGACCTTTGGGGTCCCTTCCAGCTCTGTGTGCCTGTGGTTCTATTCTTATGTGTTTCTATGTTGCTCCTCTTTTATTCTTTCAGCCCTAGCATCACGTCCTTTCCCACCCCTTCTTCCTTCTGCCGCTTTCATAAAACAGCAGTGGCAAATGGCAATGGTTTTGGTTACATTTTGCCTCCAAGCCGCACTAACTGCTTAGCGCCCTTCTCGTGGTTCACAGAGCTCCACCTCTCCTCCCCCTGAGAGACAGTGTGGCGTAGTGGGTAGAGTGGCAGACTGAGCACCCTGGGTGACCCAGGTTCGAATCCTCACTTCTACCGTGGAAGCTCGCTGGGTGATCTGGGGTCCGTCGCAAATTCTCGGCCTGGCCTACCTTGCAGGGGTGGTGTTGTGAGAGAACGGAGGAGGGGAGAACAATGTCCTAGGGCGCTTTGAATCCCAGAGGGGAAGCAGGATGTAAATGCATGCATTCAAATGCAATGCATAAATGCACGTTTCTGTCTCCCCACCACCCCATCAAAGTAGAGCACTAAGTATGAATATAAATATACATGTAACCCTGCAATAGAACTTCCTCCTCTTCCTCTTCTAGACTTGCCAGTTTCCAGGCGGTCATGTATGACTTAACATCACATAAGACTCCAAATATTTCTCAAATATACAGTGCATGAAATACAAGTATTCAGTGCATGAAATACAAGAGCCGTCTTTACATTCATTTAGATGGAAGAGCACCCACAGTGTCAGGCTACACGTCTCCATCATGAATAAAGGGAAATAAGGCAGTCTTGAGACATGGCTGTACTATAAGACAGTTTGGAGGCATTGTTGGCGGAGACGTTCCTGTGGCTGTGCCTCTTTGGGAGTCCCCGTTTGCAGCCCTGATGAAGGCATCGAAAGCTCATTGAATAATCTGGAGGCTGAGTGGACTGCAGCCTATTTCTTATTGTTTGTCTCAATTCCTAAGGACTGGATCTACTGGCTGATTGCAGCGTACTTTACATTGTTTATCTTAAGTCTTAAGAAGTGGATGTACTCGCTTTATGGACATTTGAAGCTCACGTTTTTCAGTCCATTGAAATTATGAAACTGGAATCTGCTAAGTCTCCCTTTCGGGAGCGTCAAATAGAAGAAGGAG
>NW_015181650.1:0-1336 GCF_001447785.1 Gekko japonicus
CTATCATCCATATCTTTAACACGGCAACTGCTCCGTGTGAACGGGTCCTGGCCTCAGTATATTCGACACTGATGAGAAACAGTTCTCTGCAGTCTCCAGCAAAGAATGGCCTTCCCTAACACCTGCTACATTGCAGCAATGGAGAGGGATCTTGGGGACATCTCTACTGGTTGAATGAGATCAGGGTGAACTTATATTTCCCTCACCATTATAGGTACTAAAGAGCCCAAGGCTCTTTTTGCAGGGGGAGGGGGTTTAGAAGCATCTAGCTGCTGAGACTTGAGCTGAGCCTATGTTTCCCTTCCTGTTGCAGTTGTTTAGACCTGGATAAGGCCAGAGGGACATTGGCTCTTAGCTCATGGCTCACAGCTTGTGACCCTGAGTGAACCAGGTTAGCAAATCCAGAACCATCCCAGAATGCTGGACATGTATATTTGTATCTCGTCTAAAAATATATTTTGTGTTTCTTTTGAGCCACATAGGCCGCGGTCACACGGAACAGTAGGCATGCAAGAGAGACGCAAGACATGTGGAGTTTACGGGTGCGATCTCACCAGCACATCTGGGGAGCATAGTGCTTCCGCGGCGCAACCGAGGCATTCCACCGAAGACGCGCAGCAAAAAACTAGTACCTTGGAGGTACTAGTTTCCGGAAGCTGCGGGGCAAGGACGGGCGCGTGATCGCGTTACTGGTGGATTACCGTGGAATCCGGCGCCTGCCCATGTTCCGTCGCAAGCCGGATGTGTTTTTCCAAGCCGCCACAAGATGCGCACCAGTGCGCATGCGCACGAAGAAGAAAGCGAAACATCCGTAACTCCATAGAATCGCAATGAAGCGCGGGTCGAAAACCCATCACCAAGCATCCCCACGCCGAGGTACGAGCAGGGTGACCCCCCACCACCACCAGCAGCGAACCCCCCTGGCACCCGTGGGAGGGAAAGGGCGCCAGGGGTGAGAGGTCCCACATGGCGGCACCCAGAGACCCTGGACCTCCTGGATCTGTGGGGAGATAGGGCAGTCCAGACCGCCCTAAGACAGAACCGCAGGAACATCGAGGTCTTCGAAGAGGTGGCCAGAGGGATGGAGGCCCGAGGCCATCAGCGGTCCGCAGAGGAATGTCATGCAAAAGCCAAGGACATGCGTCTGAAATATAAAAAGGCCCTGTCTCTGAATGCAAGTTCCGGTGGTAGCAGACACACATGCCCGTATTATGAGGAGCTTGACCAATTCCTCCACAGGAGAGAGAGATATGGACAGCAGACCTGCTGCAGACGTCAGAGCCGCTGGAAGCCCAAGCTGCCAGTGAGGGCCCCACCACCTCTTCACAGCAGCCAT
>NW_015181651.1:0-1352 GCF_001447785.1 Gekko japonicus
GAGTTTCCCGCCAGTTGCCAGTCTTGTGTCTCTGGAGGACATGCTGCTGGAGCGATATCTCAAGCCACCTCCTTCTCTTCTACTTCTTGCTCGGACCAAGGTGAGGTGGGATCCTCAGCACCCCTTTTGATCCGTGACCACTTCTTTCCAACGATTCCAGCAGCCGTGGCTGCAGGCAGTGGTAGGCCACGGAGCCCTGCCCTGTTCTGCTCTCACACCTGGGTTACTGGGTGGCCATGGGGAAGCAGAAGTGGAGACAGGTACTGCTCAGGCAGGAGGGCTAGGAGGAAGGGAAATAAGGCTGGTGTGTGAATGGTGGCTTCTCTTTGGCCTCTGGGAGAAAGGCGGAGGAGGAAGACTGGGCTGCTCTCACCTTTTTTGTACCCCTCAGCATCTGGTACCCCAGGTGATCACATAGGTTGGCCTAGAGCAGTGGTGGCGAACCTATGGCACGGGTGCCAGAGGTGGCACTCAGAGCCCCTCTCTGTGGGCACGCGTGCCATCGCCCCAGCCAGGCCCAGACCATCATTAAAGTGTCGAATTCTCTGCCAAATAATTTTAAGTAAATGAAAGCATTTGGGATTGCTTTCCTAACTTTGTTTGGATCCTCTTAAGTTAATGTAGAAATAAAGTTTCTAAAGTAAAACCTCAGTACTCAGGTTAAATTGGCGTGTTGGCACTTTGCGGTAAATAAGTGGGTTTTGGGTTGCAGTTTGGGCACTCCGTCTCTAAAAGGTTCGCCATCACTGGCCTAGAGGCTGGGCCAGCCCTGCTCATCATGAGGAAACCCTTAGCAGGAATACCCTGAGAGCAGCCTTGTGGAGAATTGCCCTGGATCAGACTGTGTTTCAGTTCAATGTCAGGGAACGCATGACCAAAACTTGCCTGTTTATTTCTATTCTTCCCTATTCTAGTTACCCAGGAGGTCCAGAAGAGGAGAAATCACTGCGGAGAGTCCATTTACAAAACTGCAACCAGAAACTGACTCCAGAGTTTTCCTTTCTGTGTTAAGAAGCTCAGCTCCCTCATCTTCTGTCTGTCTAGTAGGCTTCATTCTCCCGGAGGGTTGCCAGACTACAGAGTTTCTGGAGATTACTAGAGACAACTGACATCAGCCAGAGGAATGCTGACTGGCAATGGCTGCTGAGGGAGGAGGTCTCCACCCACCCACCCGTAACCCTATTCTCCCCCTCCGGTATTAAGGAACCCTAGAAAACAACAGCAGCAGCCAATTACATTCTGAATTAATTTGGCTAGATAATGGACTTTCAGTTCTCTCACTCATCCACTCTCAGTTGACCAAAAGCCCCCCTACATTCTCCCTTATTGTTCCATATAGCCGGAGGTCATTT
>NW_015181652.1:0-1431 GCF_001447785.1 Gekko japonicus
GATTGGTGCTGCCGTTTTGACAATGTGTCATCTTCTGACCAAAATTTTTTGGCCACTGTGTGACACAGAGTGTTGGACTAGATGGGCCATTGGCCTGATCCAACATTGGCTTCTCTTATGTTCTTATGTCCTTACAGATAAGATTAGAATTTCAACAGCCAATTCATGTGCAAAAGAACCTCCTCAGGAAAGCTCCTGCCTGGGGAACTCCTGCAAGATAACGACTCAGCCCTACCCCACCTTCCTGTTCTATTTGTGCATCTGATGGAACTGAATTTTAATTGTTTTAGCTTTTATATATTGTATGCACTTTGTGGCTTATGTAAGCCGCCCTGAGCCCGTTCGCGGGGAGGGTGGGGTATAAATAAATAAATAAATAAACAAACAAACAAATAGATATATATAAATTACCTGCTGTTAAATAGTGGGTTCCATGGATGAGCAGGCTCAAGTCGTTAGTATGCTTGGGCCAAGTCCAGTTTATTAAAGATCTTGGCCCCTACCAATGTCGCTACGACAAGGCTGACCACAGGCACTGGGTAAGCGTGGTCCCCTGAATTTGTAGTCTGTGCAGATGCGGAAATCCCCATTTAGCTTAATTGTGGTTACGATGGGTGTTTCCCAGGTGGCGTGGGGAACTGGCTCTAAACTCCTGTGCCACCAAACGGTCCAGCTCCACCTCAGTTTTAGGCTTGAGCATGAATGGAACTCTCCGGGCCTTGAGGCAGATGGGCCTCAAGGACTGAGTTGGAGCGATACAGGGGGGCCTGTGTATTGGCCAAGGGTCCCGTCGAAGATGGCAGGGAATTCATCACACACATCGCTGAAGTCCGAGGGCTGCATGTCTTGCACCCGCGTTACTTTGAACCCCAAGGGCGCAAACCAGGACAGTCCAAGCAAGCTGGTGAGCCGCCCTTCAACCACCAAGTCCAAAATTCCCTCAAACTGTCTGTATTTCATGTGGAATTTGCCCCACCTTGTTCTTTTGAAAGTCCTGGAGAGTGGAACCAGCAGGTCTAAGGCGGGGACCCCCTTGTGGACATAGCCTCTGGAGAGTCTCTTCCGAGATGATGGAGATGGAGGACCTTGTGTCCAGTTCCATCTTGCAACTGTGAGCACTGTCACTTTAATTTTATCAGGGGTGTTCTGTGGCAGATTCAATACGTGATGTTGGTGGACGGCGATGGTATGCAGATTCAGTCCCAATACATAACATTAGCTTTCTTGTTTGTGGGGGGGGGGCAGGTTTGCAAGCCCAGTAGAACCAGTGCAATGTAGTAGTGCACAGCAGAACCCATAGCCTGCCAGGATTCTGAAAGTAACCAATCTAGTAATAATGTTGTGTAAATAGCCTATCACTGGGAGTGGGGTGTGTTTGGGTGTGTCAATTGCTAGTTCACCTATTCAGCCAGATCCAGAGATGGTTTTTTA
>NW_015181653.1:0-1322 GCF_001447785.1 Gekko japonicus
GCACAGGCTAGCCTGATCTCGTCAGCTCTGGGAAGCTAAGCAAGGCCGGCCCTGGTCAGTATTTGGATGGGAGACCAACAAGGAAGTCCAGGGTCACTATGCGGAGGCGGGTAATGGCAAACCACCTCTGAACGTCTCTTGCCTTGAAAATCCTGCGGGGTCACCATAAGTCAGCTGCAACTTGACGGCCAAAACCTCCCCAAAACAAAAATGAAGATCCCAGCACACAGATTCACAGCCACTGAGTGAGTGGAGGCTTTTGCCTCTAGTGACACGAGCCAGGATATGGTGATGGGACTGGATAACTGAGTTGCAAAAAGGGACAACTCTAGTAGAGGCATCGGGGCCCTCTAGCCCTGTTGAGACACTGCTCTTCTGCAACCTGCTGGAAGAGATTTTATCACTGTGGCCCCACATAGCACATAGTCTACCCCCCACCGTTGTCCTGCAATACTCATCCTTGTGGCACTGGCAAAAACATGGACAGTGTATTACTACACTAGCCAAGGTACTCTAGCCTTGAATGGCAAGCAATGCAAAAGCTGGGGCATCACCAGCTGCCCCCCAGACACCACTCTTGCTCACCTCTTGAGTAGTCCACAATCACCACAAACCAAGTTCCTTTAAAATAATTGGAGGGACAACACAGAAAACACTGGAATGCAATATTTAGGAACAGCATGGTCTTGATTCTCTAAATGAGCAAGTTACATCGACTCAGGGCTTTCTGGGCTGGTTTATCAGTTTTTCACAAGGGAACTTTGTCCCTCGTCCAGACAAACCAGGCAGTTTATAGGCTTTGCCTGATCTGCTTCTTACTTAAGTTCTTCACACATCGACACAGATGAAAGTGCCTTATACTAAAACAGACCATTGGTCCATCGAGGTCAGTATTGTCTACTCAGACTGGCAGCGGCTCTCCAGGGTCTCAGGTCTCATATCCCCTCCTGCCTGGTCTTTTAACTGGAGGTGCCGGAGATTGAACCTGGGACCTTCTATGTGCCAAGCAGAGGCTCTTCCGCTGAGCCACAGCCCTTCCTTTTCATTTCTCCAGATAGCATCTCACTTTGCAAGATGCAGCCAGTAAGCGTGTCTGGAAAAGGAAAGGACATTTCTGCATGCAACAGACCAGGCGAGCAACACAATCTGGATTCCTCTATTTCTCCTTGACGGTGAAGTAGGCACAGAAACAAGAGGAGACAGAGGGGAACTTGGCCTGTTTCTGCCACACTCTTACCTGCAGGAGTTCACTGGGCGGCTGCTGAATCTTCTCCTTCACCTCATGGATGAGGCTTTTGAGAGAGGAGAGTTCCTCAGAGAGT
>NW_015181654.1:0-1314 GCF_001447785.1 Gekko japonicus
AGGTCTTGGGGGGGACACACTCTTCGCCTGGGATACCCAGGTAGCTACAGCTGACACTAGAATTTCTAATGCCAATTTCAAAGTTGCTTGAAGTGTTCAACAGAGCATTAGCATGAACATTCAGATAATTAATCTCCCTTATCCCTTTTTGGGGTGGTAGACGTACTGTGAGGACTATGCCACATGGCCTGCTCAATCTATGAAATGGCTCTCAAACGTGTGTGTGTGTATATATGTCTGTGTGTATATATATGTTTGTGTGTGTGTGTGTATATATATATACACACACACACACACGGGTCATTTTGTAGAAAAAGAGGTGCAGGAGCTCATTAGCATACCTGTTAGCATATGCCATGCTACCTGACATCACCAGAAGTGTGTCAGAAGGGGAAGCAAAAAAGGGGGGGAGGCATCTTCAAAAGCCTCCCCTTCCCTTCCCCAGCCGGCCTGCCAAGGCGGGGTGGGTGGGCAAGCGAAGAGAGAAGGGGTTTAAAGTTTAAACCCCTTCTCTCTGGAGTCGTGCCGTAGCAGCGGCACAATCTTTCCATTGTATTCTACGGGGCCATAGGATACAACAGTCCTTCGACTCCGGGTTTGGATTGCTTTGGCCCACTCAGTCTGGAGGAAGTTGACAGATTGCTCGTATCTGTGCGCCCAACCACATGCAGCCTTGATCCGTGCCCCTCCTGGCTCGTTAAAGTGGACCACAAGGGGTTTCGAGGTGCCCTAAGTGAGATTGTCAACACATCCCTTTCTGAGGGCCAGTTCCCGAGGGCACTCAAGGAAGCGATGGTCCGTCCTCTTCTGAAAAAACCAACCTCCGACCCGGCTGAATTGGCCAACTATCGGCCGGTGTCCAATTTGTCCTATCTGGGCAAACTTATAGAGAGGGCAGTGATGATACAGCTACAGAGCTTTCTGGATGACGCTTCCATCCTAGATCCTTTCCAGTCCAGTTTCCGCCCGGGATATGGGACGGAGACTGTGCTGGTCGCCTTGACTGATGGCCACCGGAGACATCTGGATTGAGGTGGCATGGTGGCACTGTTGTTGTTAGATCTGTCGGCCGCGTTTGACATGGTCGACCACCAGTTGCTGACCCGCCGCCTCGCCGACGTGGGGATTCAGGGGCTTGCCCTTCATTGGCTCACTTCTTTTCTCTAGGGTTGGGGACAAAGGGTGGCGCTAGGGGAACAGCAGTCCCGGAGACACCCGTTCGAATGCGGGGTGCCTCAGGGGGTGGTGCTTTCCCCGATGTTGTTTAATATCTATATGTGCCCTTTTGCCCAGATTGCCCAGAAGTATGGGCTT
>NW_015181655.1:0-1324 GCF_001447785.1 Gekko japonicus
AGGAGGTGTCCAGGAGCACTCCCAAACTCATAATCTCCGGTGCTGGCACCAACGGTGCCTCATTGATGGTTAGAAGAGGGATCCCTAACCTTGGCCTGCTCCGACTCAGGCACAGGACCTCC
This sequence comes from Gekko japonicus, assembly GCF_001447785.1. NCBI lineage: Eukaryota > Metazoa > Chordata > Lepidosauria > Squamata > Gekkonidae > Gekko > Gekko japonicus. The sequence continues at coordinate 123 of NW_015181655.1, forward strand.
GTCTTCATTGGATTCAATTTAAGTTGACTCAGTCTAAGCCAACCAGCCATGGCTTTCAATGCCAGATCCAAATCTCCCGGACTAGAGTCTGACTGACCGTCCAACAACAGATAGAGCTGGGTATCATCAGCATATTGGTGACAGCCCAGTCCATGTCTCCGTGCAATCTGGGCAAGGGGGAACATGTAGATGTTAAACAGCACTGAGGAAAGCACTGCTCCTTGGGTCACTCCACAAATTAGCAGGTGCCTTCCGGATAGCTGTTCCCCAACTGCCACCCTCTGTCCCTGACCCTGAAGAAACAAGGAGAGCCACTGCAAGGCAAGCCCCTGAATCCTGGTGTCGGTGAGGTGGTGGATCAGTAGTTGATGGTCGACCGTGTTGAATGCCACCGACAGGTCTAACAACATCAACACTGCCATACCGCCTCAATCCAGATGCCTCTGGAGATCATCTGTGGCCAGGACCATCTCTGTCCTGTGGCCTGGTTGGAAGCTGGACTGGAAGGGGTCTAATATGGCGGCATCGTCCAAAAAACCCTGCAACTGATTCGCCACTGCCTTCTCAATTAATTTGCCCAAGTAGGGCAAGTTGGGTACCGGCCAATAATTAGCCAATTCAGCTGGATCCGATTATGGCTTTTTTAGGAGGGGGTGGGCCACTGCCTCCTTTAGGGCACTAGGGAACAGTCCCTGATCTCCCTTAGTGCCCCTCGCAGCCCATCACGGCCTGCTTTAATTAGCCATGATGGGCACGGATTGAGGCTACAGGTGGTTGGGTGAACCAATGAGAGTAATTTGTCAACCACCTCTAGGCTGAGTGGACCAAAATAATCCAGACCTTGACCAGAAGACACACATGGAGCCTCGAGTTCCGTTACTGTCTCAACTGTGGCGGAGAGGTCGTGGCGGAGCGACAAGACATTATCTGTGAAATAGCACACAAAAGCCTCATAGCCAATTTCCAATTCTTATTGTTTGGTCTGCCATGTGGCAGAGTAGTAAGAGACCGAATTGTTCTAAATAGTTGGGCTGGATGGGAGCTTGCAGATGCAATCGTGGCTGCATAGTAAACTTTTTTCACGGCCTTGACTGCCATCTCATAGGATCTCATAAATGTCCTATAGGATGCTCTTGACACTTCATCCTGAACACATCACCACTGTCTCTCTAGACATCTAAGCTCCCACTTCATCAACCTCA
>NW_015181656.1:0-1357 GCF_001447785.1 Gekko japonicus
GTACTTCCTTTTATCTGTTCTAGTCTGACGGCTCAGCAATTTCACTGAGTGCCTATGAGTTCTTGTATTTAAAATAGAAGTTTGAGTCCAGTGGCACCTTTAAGAACCAACAATGTGTAATTCTGGGTCGAAGCTTTATCCAGAATCAAACTTGGTTGGTCTTAAAGGTGCCACTGGACTCAAATTTTGTTCTGTTGCTTCAGACCCAACATGGCTAGCCACCCGGATTTATTTACAATATTTCTCCTTCAGCTTTCCCCCAAAGGGCTCAAGGTGGTTCACAGCCAATATGAAAATAAATATTACATTCAAAAATAATCTTAAATGTTAATACCGCCTTCAACTACCATTTGTAGTGGTCTCATTGGGTCCATTGGGAAAGCAGTTGACAATGGGTCGAATTACCTAGGAGGAGGGGTGAGTTCTCCCTTGCTGGAGATCATTAAGCAGTGGCTGGACAACCATCTGTTTGGAATGTTGTAGCTTTAGGACTTCCTGCTTTAACCCCAGCTCCAGACTACGTTGTCTATCGAGGCTCTGTCCTTCTCTAGGAATCTATTGGGTATGTTTAGCCTGGGAAAGAGAAGGCTTAGAGGGGACATGATTGCAGTCTTAGAGTATTTGAAGGGCTGTCATGTAGAAGATGGAGCAGATCTATTCTCTCTTGCTCTGGATTGCAAGACTAGATCTAATGGGTGGAAATTACAAGGGCTACGAATAAAGGTTGCAGGAACTGGAGAAGAGGAGGTTAAGGGGGGATACAATTGCTCTTTTAGGCATTTGCAGGACTGTCATTGAGGAGGGTTGGGTGCTATTTCAGTTGGTAGTAGAAGATAGGACTTGTAATAATGGGTTTGAATTACGAGTGGAGAGATACTGGTGGGATATCAGGGAAAGCTTTTTAGCAATGAGGGCAGTTCAGTGGTGAAATCTGTTGCCCAGAGGTGTTGTGGGTTCTCCCTCCTTCGGGGTGTTTAAGAAGAGATTGGTTGATTATTCATCTGGGATACTTTAGGTTATTCTGCATGGTGCAGGGGGTTAGGCTGGATGGTCTTTAGGCCATCTCTGATTCTGTGACTCTATGGCCCCTGCCACACGGGGGGGGGGAATGCGCGGCCTAAGTGCGGCTTTTGGAAGCCGCACCAAAATAGACATGCGGCGGCGGGATCACACGGATCCCCTGAGCCGCGGCGCTGTTGCTCCCCAGCACAATCAGATGCCGGGGAGGAAGCCACGGTCAGGAGACCAAGGCAGCCGTCTGCGCATGCGTGTGCATGTGCAGTTCAGCCAGGAGCCAGGGATGGGCCGGCAGAAGGACGCTCCAGCGATCCTTTCAGGTAAGACCACCTCTGTCGGT
>NW_015181657.1:0-1315 GCF_001447785.1 Gekko japonicus
TTCCCTGGCAGTTCCTGCCCTCAGGAAAGGACCTAGGAGCAGCATGGCTGCTAGTGCCATGAGCCTTAAGCAGTTCCCTCTTCTCATCTCAGGCAAGACCCCAGGCATAATACCAGCAAACCCTCACATCTAATCTAGTTTTCAGGGGAGCAGAATTCCCGCTTGGCCCCATCTTCTATGTACCCCTCTTCCCCGCTATATTCCTGCAAAAATAACCTTCATGTTGTCTGCTGTACTGTGCCTCCCTACCAGCAGCACTGCAAGCATTTTGTGCGCATACCCCCCCCCCAATAAACTGACAAGTGTGAGTGAAGTAGGCAGGTTATGCACAGCTGCAGGGCAACACCAGCAATGAAGCAAAGAAAACATGCCCTCTCTTCAGCCATCCATCCAACCCATTCCAGACATCCATCTTTTCTCTACAACCATCTAATCATGAGATTTGCCAGGCCACACTAGGAACAGTGCCTGTGCTGCAGCTGAGCAAGCCTGAATTCTCATCTATGCAGACAACAGTACCGATTGGACACCATTGAGACAACAGTGGTGTACTCAAAAAACTAAACTAAACTAAATTTTGTAGTCCATTAGAGGTGAAGTATAATATTCCTTCATAAACACCTTAACTCTTCTCTTAAACCAATAGGATTGTCATTCCCCCCCCCTGAGGGAGGGGGCAGAGGTTTGCCCGCTTTCAGGGCCCCAATCTGCTGGCCCAGATCTGGCCAGCAGGGGAACCCCACCCCCAAAGGGCCATGTTCGGTGATGTCATCGCGCAGGGCACGTTGCGGGAGGACACTCTATCTGTTGTGTATTAAGATAGACTACACATGCGCTTGGGTTTGCATGTGGCCAGGCAAACAAGCACAGTTTAAGGTTCTATAACAATAGTGGGTGAGGATCCGAGAACTACCGTAGCCTATCGGCCACCTTGGATCCTGCACCCAACCTATGATGGATAGCCACCATGTAAATAGCCTATCACGGGAAGTGGGGTGTGTGTTGGGGGTGGTGTGTTTCACAGATTTAAGCGGGGTCATGGCCCCACAAGTTGTCTTGTGTTTTTACTAAGTTCCAATAAACCATGAGCTGATCACTTCTACGCGTCCAAACCCAGTATATTACACTATCATTCGAGGAAAAACTCTATGGTTTTTCCTCAAACAATAGAGGCCCTGCCCACAACATGCCCTGCGTGATGTCGTTGCGGCGTGATGTCGTTGCGGCGTGATGTCGTTGCGGCGTGATGTTGTTGTGGCCCTTCCAGGTGATGTCGTTGTGGCATATGCACTTTGTGCACGTGCTGAAGGTTTCC
>NW_015181658.1:0-1305 GCF_001447785.1 Gekko japonicus
AAGCCCTGGCCCTGGTTGAGGCTAAGTGACTAGCAGCAAATAGTGTGCAAGGTTTGCTGGGGCACATATGGGGAGAGACAGTCCCTTAGATATGTCGGTCCCAGGCTGCATACGGCTTTAAAGGTTAATACGAACACCTTGAAACGGATCCGGTACTCAATTGTGTCAGGCAAAGCGTGCTGTAAGTTGGGGGTGTCTCCTGGAATGTCTAACAACAGCAACAACAGACACACACGCACGGAACTATTTCAGAATTATGTATACTTAATGGCTTTCCTCTGTAGCTCTGATTAGAGTAAGTATCATGTATTACAGCAAGACCTCGCCTTCTGTTGCTCCTGTCTGCAGTCTGAAAAGTAGAAAGCACTTTCCTTGATGTCTCTGTTTTGTAAGAGATCAGTGCAAAAGTTAAGGAAGTGATCCTGGAAAAAAAAGTACTGGGGAAGGGAGGGCATGCAATACATTTCATGCACGTTGAATAAAAGAACTTGAGAGCCAGACCAAGTGTTGCACTGGGAAGACTGATTGATTGATCTGACAGTTTTTTAAATAACCAAAATGCAGCTGTAGGAGTGGTCTGTTTACAGCAGCCATGCTGAAGGAGGAGTGTACAAAAGATGTTGATCAGGAAACCGGGGAGGAGGGGTAATTTGGCAGTGCCCTGTGGCTCCAATTCAGTAAACAAACAAACAAAAATGTTTGTATCACAGATGTGATGTGTGGTTCGGCTCTGATATCACATTTCTGGTGGCGGTATGGTTTTCTGTGCACTTTGATGTTTCTCGAGGTTTGCTTTAGTGAGTCACCATTCAAGAAGATTCCAAAACAGTATTATAGCAATGTATACGAAAACTGTATTAAAAAACTGCTATCGCTGATGGTGCTTTCAAATTAAGTTATGGCTATTGTATCGTTTCTTCTTGGATGCTTTATTTACCTTGGGCAGGGCCTTCCCTTTTATAAAATGGCTGTACAGAACTCAGTGTTCTGTTTACACACTTAGACAACAAATAATGCCTTGATGGGATTCAGTCCCATCATTCCCACCTGCTGTTCACTTTATTTTCTCTTTGTGCATGAAATAAAAGATCCCACATGCTGTCCTCTTGATATATGCTGTTGGTATCTTTTTAATCTCAGTGCTGCCGTAATGGACAGTTCCTGCCCTTGCTCTGATGTTTTTAATATCTTTGTTCTGGCCATGCTTGTAAATATTAAGACAGAAAACTGAACTCTGTGGCAGGTTATTGATCTAGTACTGGTCTGGTATCATAACGGCATTGTGTGTAGAATAGTCAGGAGATC
>NW_015181659.1:0-1281 GCF_001447785.1 Gekko japonicus
TCAGATGGCAGGTAAGGGCACACTCACACAGAATGGTCCTACATACACAAAAGTCCCCTACCTGTAGAAAAGTAGCGTGTCAGGGAAAATGGTAAACCCCAGCCTCCCTCTACAACCATTCCCAGTGAAGTCTGACCCAACCACAGTAGCAAATGCCTTGGTACCATTCAGATTCAATTACTGTAACATGCTCCACGTGAGGTTGACTTGCAAGAATGTCTGTAATCTGCAGCTGGTTCATAACATGGCTTGCAGGGCTTGTAACTGTGGTCTGCTATGGAGATCCTGTAACACCTGTCTCGAGCCAAATGTACTGGCTGCCAATTTGCTTCCAAGCCCAATTCAAAGTGCTATTACTGGTCTTTAGTGCCCCTAAATGGGCTCAAGACCAAGGAAGTTCTGAGACAACCTTGATTCCAATGAGCCTGCCAATGACAGAGATCAGCTCTGCGTTGTGAGCCATCATTGACAGAGGTGAGGTTGGCAGGTTCAGGGAACACTGCTTTTGCAGCAGTGGCCACCAGACTTTGGAACCCCATCTTGCCTTCTGAATATCTGTGCCAAAGGAGGCAAACCTACAAGCAGAATACACAAGGAATACACAGGAAGAGGGAAGGTTGATATATTTGTTTAATTATTTATATACGGCCTCATCGCCATACAAGAATAAAAGCAAATAAACTAAATGTGTGTGGGGAAACCAGCAACATTATCAAAACAATAAAAGTGGCTGCACTTGGGTATCAATTTAGGAGCAGAGAAAAGGTGCAAATACACAAATGGCTATAAGTAAGGAACACGATTTTAGCAGCAATGAAACCCAACCAAAGAAAGGTGGCAAAAACTAGCCACCCATGCATAGAAGCTAATTAAGAAAAGTGAAACTTTTAAGAAAAGTGAAAGTTTCCCCAGAACCTGACGTCTAATATAGAACGTGCCAGACAAACAATAGTGTGGAGAGAAAACCACAATCCATCATGGAGACGGCCCCTGTCCCTTGAGTCCCCCCACCTTCCCTTCTGCCAATCGGGGCATTTTCAACAGAGCCTCTGATACTGATCCTAATGTTTCATCAGGTTCATACGAGAGATGGATATCCTTAAAATACCCAGGTGCCCGTCTGTTCAGAGCTTTAAAGGTTTCAGAGCTTGGAATTGTACTAAAAAATAAGTTGCCGGCGACCAAGGTGAAGTTATTTAAATTGGGTGTTACGATTTAAATCAACATTTTCTGTTATTAGATACTTACAAGCAGGGGACCCGCGATACTCGCGGGGGGGGA
>NW_015181660.1:0-1299 GCF_001447785.1 Gekko japonicus
ATGTCACATGATCTCACTCTGAATGCAGGTGACTTGGTCCCCCAGTTCAAGGGACAGTCGAGCTCTTCATAAACATTGTCGTCCTCGGAGGCAGCCCTGGGGTACTCTGCTGTTCCCACACACACACCCTTCTGATCAATTTTCTTTTTATGGTTTTTCCCCCTTTTTTCTGTCGGAAAATGACTTTTCCAACATGACAAACGTCGCTTTGCCTCCTCCTCGAGCAGAAACAGATGTTCAAAAAAGAGCCCGACACGCTTCCCGACAACGGTCTTTTAACTGCCCGAGTCTCCCTTGAACTCTTGTTGTGTAGTTAAAAGTATTGAACGGCAATCAATAGAAAAAGAGAACGTCTCTCTCTCCTCCCCCCACCCCATTTTGTCCCTCAATCACTCCGGCTAACTGTTATGACTGCAAGAAGAAAGCTCTTTTAATATCCTATTTATATGGGGAACGTTTTATTAACTCCGACAGACAGCCGGGACCGCGATTTCTTTCCTTTCTTTTCTCTCTTTTTTTTTGTTTTCCTGGAGGAAACAGTAAAACATGACAGGTAATTTTGTAAATGACGGCAGTCAGCAAACATCTGTTGAGGATGATAATGTCGGAGTGGGGTTTTTTTTGCGGCTTCCTCCGAAGAACTTAGTTACATTCAGTTGGAGATTAATTTTTCATTGTCTTCCAGTTAAATGGGAATTGCTTACACAGCTGCCTTCCATAGAACCTCGATTGCTTTCGAGCCATTGCCAGATTGTAAAAGTTTGGCGGGGTGGGGGGTGGTGGAGAGACATCAAATGCCTTGCCATACAGAGGCGGATGGAGACCTATAAATTCCTCTGCCAGCGTGAGGGAACCTGGGTGAATTGTGAGTCCCACTCTACAGCAAGGTGCATGCAGACATGTTCTGGAGAGGGAAATAAATACAGGAAGTAGTGTTGGTGCGAGACTCCAAGGAATATGGTAGTAAAAATAATTTTAGAGCTTACCTAGAGCTTTCTTCAACAGGGAGTCTTCTCCTTCAAAAGCTTCCAAGGGGTTATGGAGGGAAGGGAATATCCATCAAGGACACGGCGATGCTGCAGCTAAAGAAACTGAGCAGCAGCATTTAAGGAATTGATTGTTTCGATGAATCAGTTTGAAAACTTTGGCGAATGAAGATAAGGAGGTGCAGAATCGCAGGTGACAGGGCTCATCTTAGGAGAGGCCTGTCTTCCTGTTGAAAAGTGAAGCAGGAATACGTGAACATGAGAAGATGCCTTTTATACGGTACCGGGCCATTGGTCCATCAAGGTCAGTATT
>NW_015181661.1:0-1338 GCF_001447785.1 Gekko japonicus
AGTAGCTGGTAACAAGCGTAGCAATCGTAGGCACAAAGGACCATTAAAACAGATGTGTGGGGACACATAGGAGAAACCAAAACTATCAACATCAGCATTAAAACCCCCAGAAGTTGGTAGTGGAAAGTACTGTCAAGTTACCAACGAGTTACAGTGACCTTCTAGGATTTTCAAGGCAAGAGATGAACGGAGGTGGTTTGCCATTGCCTGCCTCTGCATAGCAACCCGGGACTTCCTTAGTGGTCTCCCATCCAAGTACTAACCAGGGCTGACCCTGCTTAGATTATGAGATCTGATGAGATCAGGCTAGCCTGGGCCATCCAGTTCAAGGCATCAAAAGACAGGGTGGAAAAGAGGATAAGTTTCTCCTAATGGGGAACCCATTTATTTAAAAGCTTAAAGGTGGCACTTACCACAATGCCCATGAAACAGGGAGTATTTCTGCATTCATCTCTGTTCCTGCAGCCCCTTTTCATGCAGCGTTATGATAATTCTTTCTAGAATTGCAGGGGCCCTGTGGACAAACAGCCATGGGGATTGGAGGTTCTGGAACTGAGAAGGACGAGGGGTAAATATATTCCTCCTTCTTTGTCCACAAGCACAGCCCTGCTGAGGAAAAAGATCATTTTCAGCCCCTTGTCCCAGCCCACCAATCTGCACGTCTGTTCCTCCACACAGACCCTAAGACAGGGGTGTCGAACTCATTTGTTATGAGGGGTGGATCTGACATAAATGAGACCTTGTTAAGCCAAGTCATGTGTGTCATAAAATGTACTGCCAGTTAGCAGAGATATAAACTTTATAAAGGACACAAACACAAGGTTTGGGTTTTTTTACTTAAAATAAATTCATGCTTTAAATGTTAGCACTCTTGCAATATTTTGTTTATTTAACAGTGTCTGATAACTGACACCTCTTGCTCTGAATTATTGCATCAGAATGTCTGTGCCGCTGCAATCTTGAGTATGCTCTTCAGGTGTGTATCTGTAAGCTGCAAACCTACGATGACACAGCAGCAGCAGCAGAACTGGAAGAAGAAGCAGAAGACTGCCAGTTCCACTGTGGGCCTGATAGAAGCCCTCCGGGGGCCTGATCCGGCCCCCGGGCTGCATGTTTGACTCCCCTGCCCTATGACCTCAGGAATGACCTTTTCTCTAATTGGAAGGGGCTGCGGGAACAGAGAGGAATACAAGGAAATGTCCATGTACAGATCGTAGGATCCATATCGTAAATCATAAAAAGGCATTCATTTTGGCAGCTTAAGAGGGCCACAGCTTCAGTGCTCATGCGACTCGTGCTCCTGTTTTGTCCCCTAATATATATATATGTGTGTGTGTG
>NW_015181662.1:0-1320 GCF_001447785.1 Gekko japonicus
TCTCTCTGTGAGAGAGAACCACAGGAAGAAAAAAACAACACCAGGTTGTCATTTTTTAAAAAAACAAGATGGTGCCAGTAATTGATGCTTTTGTGAGTCATATGTTCCTATCTGTGTTTTGCCGTTTGTGGTCTCGGTAACAATAAAATATTTGATGTGCAACCCAAGCCTTCCCCCCTGCAATGACATTCGTAATGTGCAGGTGTGATGCAGATCTCACATATTTTGCAGCAAGACTCACGAGCTATGGGCTGGGTTTGGCACAGCACACTCTGCACTACATCTGTAGGGGGGAAGTCACCCCTTTCTGAGGAAACAAAACAAGAGTTGCTACCATTCCATTGATTTGGGATGTGCTTCCCTAGATCAGGGGTCCCCAGCACCTTTTCTGGTGCCTGCCAAGTGGTTCTAGAGAGTGAGAGGAGCTAGGAGGGGCATTTGCCCAGTAAGGCTTCTGATTGACTGGTACACATTAAAAGGCACCTTGTTAAAACGGAGGTTCTGCTTGAAATGTTGCTATGAGAGCGAGAGAGAGAGAGAGAGAGAGAGAGAGAGAGAGCCTCACTCCATGACATTTTTGGTGGACTCCATCTCCCGTGGCAGCCATTTTGTGGATGTGCCCACCCACCGCCCTGTGTCAGAATTCCAAAGGTACCTGCAGGCTCAAAAAGGCAGGAGACCCCTGCTCTAGATCATGCCCTCTGTGATACCTCCAGGCCATATCTCTTTAGTGTCAATGTTTTGGTTCTTATTCAAAGGTGTTTACCCCCCCCCCCTCCACAGAAATGCAACTGCAAAATAAATAATATCAGGTATGGGATTTCCATAGCAAACATACTTATTTAAACATTTATAACCCCGGCGTCTCCAGTTAAAAGGACCAGGCAGTCGATGACGCCAAAGACCTCTGCCTGAGACCATGGGGAACCGCTGCCAGTCTGAGTAGGCAGTACTGACCTTGATGGACCATGAAAGTCTGCTCCAATATAAGGCACCTTATCTGAAGTTCAAAGCGGTTTGCAATCGGTCAGAGGTTTTAAAAAATTCAGAAGGACAGTCTCATGACATTCATCATCAACAACAATGACAAAAAGAGTATCCAGTGCCCAACAAAACCAGGTAGCAGTCAATCCAAACAAATTGGTTGGAGAAAGCCTTCTGAAAGAGGGACATCCTCTGGGCTGGACAAAAAGCAAGTTGCTAAGATGCCGGACATCCAACAACCCATGCGTTAGATCTGAGGCTGCCACCCCCAAAGGCATGCACCCTCACCATGGACATCCATGCCTCACCTTTCTGGATCAGATCAATGGTCCATCT
>NW_015181663.1:0-1366 GCF_001447785.1 Gekko japonicus
TGACAACACTTCACACACACACACACACAATAGAATGGCTAGGGATGACCATAATGGTCACAAGGTGGGTGTGGTTTAGGGACCGTACAACTCAGGAAAAGGAGTCTAGAACTTGAGGAAATGCTAGTTACCAAAGGGTCAAGGTTTACTTAACTGAAAAGCTACTTCACTGGATCAGCTCAGCAGCTTTTTTTGGGGTGGGTGGGATTGTAACCAGCAGCACAGACCCAGTACCTGGGGTGGTTTTACCCGAGAGAGAAACACCCCAAAACGACCTCTGAACCTCCACCAGCAGTGCCCTCCTAAAGCCAGGCTTGGCTTAAACAGGTGAAGACCTTGGGTTCTGTTATCAGAGAGTCAACAGGGAATATTCCCTTCAAGAGTTGATAAGTAGTGGCGCCAGCTGGGAACAGAGGAAGAGTCCAAGGAGGAAGAAACGAAATCTAGTGACTCTGCTACCTCTGGAACAGAAGAGGACTCAGCTGCAGAAACGGGTGCAGGTCCTGCCAGAGTTGTGTACGATTTTAGAGACAGAAAGCCGAAGTAAAGGCAGAAAGACTCGGAAAATGGCCTTTTGAAGCGAAGAATAAGAAGATGATCAGAAAGTTCTCTCATAACAACTAACATATTAACATACAAATATTGAAACCGATATAAACAAGAACTCTACAAGTATATTGTGATATTAACACTTATTTACTAACACTTATATTAACAGGGATAAGATCTCCTTCTCTTGGGGTTTTAGTTTAGTGTGGTTATCTTTACTTTATCCTGAGTTGTAGTCCCTTTCCTAATGATTTCTTTGTAGTTTTGTAGTCTAATGCAAAATAAAAAAATATCCCTTCGGGGGTTTAAAAAAAGAGAGTTGATAAGTAGTAATTGATAAGAATTGGGATTGCTACACGCTCAGATAAAGCAAATATTGTGAAACAAATTGTTTTCAGTACGCAGTATTCGTTGTGTGAGAGCGATTATAGACGAACATTTTCTACAGAATTACGACAGTAAATGTTTTTGCAATTTGTCTTTATTGACTCTTCATTATTTTTGTCACGGATATTGTTTTTGGTCTTCCACTTCCTCCCGTGGTCTCTCATTTTTGGCTTCTACTTGGCTTAAAGGTAAAGGTAAAGGTTCCCTTGCTCGAAAGCCAGTCAAGTCCGACTCTAGGGTTGTGGTGCTCATCTCCGTTTCAAAGCCGAAGAGCCAGCGCTGTCCGAAGACATTTCCGTGGTCATGTGGCCGGCATGACTAAACACCAAGGCGCACGGAACGCTGCTAGACAGTGGCTTTTGCTGGGAGGCTAGGAGAACCAAAAAAAAGAGAACACCACATGGCAAAAAATAACTAACAAGCAAATAAG
>NW_015181664.1:0-1388 GCF_001447785.1 Gekko japonicus
CCCTGAACAACTTCGTATCATCCGCATTAGTTTTCTTCGCAGCCTCATGTTTAGCTTGTGATCAACCAGAACACCTAGATCCCTTCCACATGTGCTGCTGTCAAGTGAAGATTGGATCTATACCCCACCCTTCACTAGCTGTCTCAGAGCGGCTTACAAACTCCTTCCCCTCCCCACAACAGACACTTTGTGAGGTAGGCGGGGCTGAGAGAACTCTGAGAGAAACTGCTCTTTTTCAAGGACAGCTCTGAGAGAACTTGTGACTGACCCAAGGTCATCCAGCAGGTGCAAGTGGAGGAGTGGGGAATCAAACCTGGTTCTCCCAGATTAGAGTCTGCGCACTTAACCACTACACCAAACTGGGGAGGCGGGGTTTGGGGACAGGAGGGAGTTGCCAGACTCCCAGAGGTGGTTGGGAATCTCCTGGGCTTGCATGTCACCCCTCTTTTGCGGAACACTGAGTGTGAGCCCGTGTCCCCTCGAAGCTGAGTGAGTGTGAGCTCGTTCACGGTTTTTTAGCCTCTGGCTCACACATTTTCGTCTTCGCTCAGGAAGGAGGGCTCCAGAGCAAACTGACTGATGCAGCAGCCAAACCGCTCGCTCACAACTTTAACGCCAGTCGCTCACAAAATAGAATTCTTGCTCACAAGACTCCACAGCTTAGAGGGAGCAGTGGACTGTGGACGATGAAAGCGTACTAAGGTTTGGTATGAACTGAGTTATGCCCAGAATGCACACGCACAGACAAAAACACACAGTTTGGGGCAGATGGTTTGCATTCGTGCATGAATGAACACATGTAAATATTGGCTTATACAAAATACTCTTTGTATAGTGGGGGGGAGCAATTGCCTATACTCTTTGTATAGGGGGGGGGGGCAATTGCCTGTGAATCTTACACCTCTGTGACTATCTCCCTGTTTTATCGACTCCGTTTGGGAACAATGTTCCCCCTAAGCTGAGTTAGTGTGAGCTGACTCTCAGGTTTTTTTAGCCTCCAGCCCACAGATTTTGGTCCTAGCTCAGGAAGGAGGGCTCCAGAGCAAAGGTATGTATGCAGGAGCCAAATGGCTCGCTCACAACTTTCATGCCAGGAGCTCACAAGATAGGATTTTTGCCCCCAAGACTCCACAGCTTAGAGGGAGCATTAGTAACCTGCAGGGGTCATTTTGAAGGAAAAGAGGTGCAGGAGCTCATCAGCATAACTTATTTGCATATGCCACACCCCCTCCGGTGGCTGTAGAGGGTGAAAGCCAGGCAAGGCCGCTCGGGGGTCAGCCGCTCGCAGGAGGAGTTAAAACGTGAGTCCCCGGGACCGTAGAGGGCGAAAGCCTGCCTTCCCAGGCCTGTGGGGGTCGTTCACCACTGATGAACCTCTGCTCCATATG
>NW_015181665.1:0-1291 GCF_001447785.1 Gekko japonicus
CACGCCAGGTCCACTTGCTGTTCTTGTATAAAGTCCCGAAGGACTTCAACCTTGCTGTTAATCGACCTGGCATTACACAACATCAATGCTGGAGGGGGGTTTCCAATCCTGGTCCCACTTCCAGTCACCTTTGGGATGGGTCGCAGGCTGGAAGGGCGCCGAGCCGCTCTGTTTCTCCGCGTCCTTCCCTTTACACTCTGCCGTGACCCACCACCATACTTCCCTCTTCCCAAGAGCACTGGAATAAGTTGCCCCAACATTGAAAACAGGCAGGCTCCGCGAAGCTTCAGGCCGCCAGCTAATAACGTTAAGCGCTAGATAATCCAGTCCCTGCAATATAAAACAATTCCGTGCTATGTAAGATAACAATTCCTTAATAATCCAATTTGGGGTACCACTCCCGTAGCTAATTAAAACCCCAACAATCATTCACTAACTACCACTCATGCACGCACTCACATATGCACTCATCCAATACAACAGTAGGCCCAGTATTCATCACGTTGTTGTCAGTTCTGCACTTTCAGCTTTTGGAGGGCTCCAGCAAACAGTTCTCCATCGTGGCCGCCAGGAAACCCCGGCATGCCTCGGTTTGCTCTTCGCCCTTCCAGCTCGCTGTATCACGATGATGCTTGGGCAGCCAATATCGATTCACAGTTGGTCCTGTTCCATATGTCACTGCCAGCTCGGTATTTCTCACGGACCAAAAGTCCCGGCCACAGATCATATGGCCTCGGAGCGTAGGAGGGGGGGAGGGGGCAGTGAAGAGCAAAGAAAGGGAGAGGGTCGATCCCGGTTCCCTCGCCGCCAGTCGACCCACACCCGATCCACCAGCTCTCCGGCACTCCAGTCTCCACAAAAACTTACAGGGAGGAGGGGGGCAGGAAGGTGGTAAAAGGGTGGTAAAAAAGGGGGGGCACGATCCCAGCTCTCTCACCGCCAGTTGGCCCGCATTGAACCCGCTGGCTCTCTCACTGCCAGCAGGCTCCCCCAACGCCGTCTCCACCTCACCCGCCGCCGCGTCTTGCCTCTCTCACACCGCCCGACACAGCGCTGCTGATATCCGCAACAGTATGCCCCGACTCACTTGAAGGGGCGAGGCACTTTGCGTCCCGGCGTGCTCTCACCGCGCCCTGGACGCCGCAAGGCCCAGTCTCTCCAGCGGAGTGGCACACTCCGCACCCCGGGCGAGCTCTCACCACGCCCAGAGAAAGGAGTCGGTCTCTGGAGGAAAAAGAAGGAAAGGAGCTCCACGCCCCAGGATGTGGATGAAAGCCTTATGAAATAACAT
>NW_015181666.1:0-1364 GCF_001447785.1 Gekko japonicus
TCTCTTATGTTCTTATGTTCTTATACAGTTTTGGGTAAGTATACAGTGGTGGTGCAAAAAAGTTAGGTTCTATTATACAGTTTATTAGGAAAGGAATAAAATGATGGAAAATGCTGTCAAGTCACAGCGGACTTAGAGTGACCCCATAGGGTTTTCAAGGCAAGAGACGTTGAGAGGTGGTTTGCCATTGCCCGCCTCTGCTTTCCAAGCCTGGACTTCCCTGGTGGTCTCCCATCCAGATATTAACCAGGGCCGAACCTGCTTAGCTTCTGAGATCTGCCAACAATGGACTAGCCTGGGCTAATCAGGTCAAGGCAGAAAGACAACTGGCTAGCATCAAAATGCCCTTGATGCATTGATCTGTGATGCACCTTCATTTGGAACAATGTGTATACTTCTGGTTGTTCTGTCTCCAAAAGAATATTTCAAAGATGAATATACAGAAAAGGGCAACCCAAACAATGTAGGGGTTTAGAAACACCTTCCCTATGGGGCTTTTCAGTTCAGAGGAAAGATGATTTGATAGAGGATTATAAAATTATGCATGGTATGGGGAGAGTAGATGGAGAACTTATTCTCCATCTCCCAAAATACTAGAATTCAGGGGTACCCGCTGAAACTGAAGGGCCGTAAACAGAGAGCAGACAAAAGGAAGTACTTCACACAAAAAGCAAATGCGATTTTGGGCTGTATCAGCAGAAGCAAGGGTCATTTCCTGCAGGAGCGCACAGGAGCGGAGCTCCGGCAGTAAAGAGTGCAGGGGGTGGGCACATACAACAAGCCCCACCCCCTGCTCCCAGCAGCCCTCAGTCAGAGCAAGAAGCAGCCAGGTAAGTTGCAGAGCCCCCCCGGTCCAAAACAGTGCAGTGGCACCTTTAGGACCAAGTTTTATTCAGGTACAAGCTCTCCCTCCTCTGCAACAGATCTGCACGTCCCCCCCCCCCCCAAACACCAAACAAAGCAGATTTTAAAAAAATATATCAGATCCTCAACAGACCTTCCAAGGAAAGAAGAGTTGTAGAATTACTACAGAAGAAGACTTCTGATTTGGCACCATACTAATGATTATATTTATGCTTATTTTTATTTATATCATGCTTTCCCTGATCAACCCAAAGTGGCTTGTCACATCATTCCCCCCTCTCCTCTTAATCCTCACAACAGCAACCTTGTGAGGCTAGTTTAGGCTGAGAGATTGTGATGGGCCCACAGTCACCTGGTGGGCTTCCATGACTGAGTGAGGGATTTGAACCTGGTTACCCCAGGTGGTTCACATTATAGCAGTATTTCGTTAAATATTGATAAACTCAATGCAAAAATGAAGAGGTGATAGGATCACTGTAACGATTCCTTGTTTTTGTGTG
>NW_015181667.1:0-1347 GCF_001447785.1 Gekko japonicus
ATTCAGGAAGGAGCCATGCCTGGGTAGCTGCTTTGTATGCAGAAGGTCTCAGGCAGGGGTTGTTTTGCAGAAAAAGAGCTAGGGGAACTCATTAGTATAACTCATTAGCATATGCCACACCCCCTGACATCATAAGGCCTGGCGGTGGACCTGCAAGGCCGGCGGGAGTGTGAGGAAGCCCCGCCAAGGCCCTCCCTGGCCCCAGGCAGGCAGGGGTGGGGAGAGGCAGGGAGGAAGCAACTTACCCTCCCTCTTCTCCTGCCTCCTCCTGGCTGAATGAGGGCCGGAAGCGGGGCGGCCGGAAGCAGGGGGTGGGGCTTCGTCATGTGCCCCCCCGCACCTTACCCGGGGGAACTGCGATCCCCCACGATCCCCCCCGAATCGACCTCTGGTCTCAGGTCAGTCCCTAGTATCTCAGATGAAAAAGGGTCAGGTATTTGGGGAATGTGAAAGACTTTAGACTCTGGCGAGCAGCTGCCAGTCACAGTAGACAACAATGGCTATGTTTGTTTGTTTGTTTATTTATTCACATTTATACCCCACACTCCCAGTGAGGGTCGGCTAACCAGAATACATAGGAAAGAGTACTTTACTGAGAAAACCTGCAAATGCACACCCACATTTATTGAAATGTTTTCTTCTTCAAACATTGGTATAACCCCACTCACGCTACACTGCCCTTGGTTGTGCAGAGGTTAAATATTAGTTGGGCTTCCTCTTGTATGAAGAAGATGACATGAAAAAGAATTATACTGAAGGACCCTTTTTTGCTTACCTTTTTGACAGTGGCAGTTTTATAGTACAGTTGTAGTCTGGTTTTAAATCAGGAAAGAAGAGAAAGAGCTGTACTGCTTTTGGAGTGAACCAAAGCAATTGTATGAGGCCAGTGCTTTCTACTGATTTCTAAAGAGTTTCCATTCTTGTTGCTGTTAGCTGGGGGATCGTGAGGACATGGGAGAGAGATTCAGCGGACGGGGCACATGCCCTTTTGATGGAAAGGATCGCAATATAGCCTTGCTTGCAGGTAATGACGGGGAGAAACACACACATGCATGCACTTTTAATTTATTTTCATTTTCAGAACGTTATATCTCATCTTTCTTCCAAAGAGCAGTGCCTAACAACATATTAAATGAGAAAACATCTCATTAAAAACCCATCCTGACTGAAAACTTCAGTGGCTGGATCCAGACAGTTTTTTCATACCATCTCACCCATTCTCTTCCTTACTAGTGCCTCAGTCCCAAATGGCTTTTGTCCATGCAGGTCGCAGAGTCCCCAGCCTAGTCTTCTTTGGTGATACAAAGGGTCCTCTGTTTTTTGCCAGCTGAAAAGCTGGTTGGATCC
>NW_015181668.1:0-1291 GCF_001447785.1 Gekko japonicus
AGACCCTTTATAGAGCAGCAGAAATATGTCAGGACTGGGGAGATGAGGCTGTTATCATACCCTTACTTTTCTTAAAAGGCAAATGTTTATTTTATCTTTATTGTCTCTTATTATGGACACACTTGGAGGTCTGATGGATGTAAGATAGGTGGCATAGAACTACTTAAAAGGAATGAATAAAAACAAATTTATTGTGTCATAAGTTTTTGTGAGCTAAGCTGTACGCAAAACGGGTTATCTTCCTTTGTTATAGCAGATACATGGATATTGTGTGTGTGTGTGTGCATTGTATTGCATCTGTGTAATACCAGAGTGTTGCCATGGATATGGGCAAAAATATAGGGGGACAATTGCTAATCTTGACAAAAAAAGAACATGGAGGATATTTCTGCAGACCAGAAACAAAGGTTACCTAGCTTCTCAGGTAAACATGCCAAATCTAGAGACCCAGAATAGAATAAATAAGAAACTAGGGATGCTGCAGATTTCACTGTGAACACATTCGATGGTCGAACTTACTGTGGTCAAGGGCAGCAATCAGATGGGAGCTGATCACATGGTCTGTTTAGTTCAGGTCAAGCAGCTGTGAATGCCTGCTAAACTGGTTTGCATTCAGCATTCCCTAGATTGCACATGTCCAAGGACGCTGCTCATTCAAACCAATCAGCAGCCATTAGATTCACTAAGGATTACTTAGCCAAACATTGCATGGTAGGATTTTACTAAAATGCAGCATTTCTTGATGTGTGATTTATATGATTTGTGAATGATCTGTTTATTTAAACAATTGCCTGCTGAGCAGAGTAGTTAGGCAGCAAGGATGGAGAGGTAGTAAGACTGTGTGAGAATCCACATTGCAAAAAAGCCAGTTGTGCTGTACTGCATGGTTAGTAAGATGTACAGTGAAACAATGTTGCACACCCACAAACCAATCAATGAATGATTGAACTGATTGTTCAAAAATTGTTCATCTGTTCACAACTGGCAAATGGCACGAGCTGAACTGGTAGGTGTTCATGCATCACTAGAAGAAATAAAGGAGTAATTTGGGCGTTCATAGATTAGAAAAAGTCTAACCCAGTGGTCCCCAAACCTTTTCAATCCACTGCTCCTTTAGTTCCATAAACTCATCCCTAGTGTCCCCTATCCTACCCTATAAAAAAGCCCTCTGCACAATGCACGAAGGAAGATAATAACAATAACACTGAAAGTAGTAACAGCAAAAACTTGAAAAATGACACAGACAAAAACAGATGCAGTGATGACAGTTTCTCAGAATGCATTATGCTGA
>NW_015181669.1:0-1290 GCF_001447785.1 Gekko japonicus
AAAGACTGTTTATGAACTAGGTGATATGAGATGACATCATGTTTACGGTATGTTTTGATGCCCATGGGAATATTACTTGCATTTCTCAAAGTGCAGTCCTAAGCAGAGTTGCTTCATTCTAAATCTATTCCATTTAATGAACTTAATGAACTTAACACTTCTTGGGAGTGCACTGGCAATTACTTTTTAAAATTTTTTTTTAAATCAAGATTATGTATGCATGTGCCATCAAATTGCAACCGATTAATGCCAATTTATGGCTTTCAAGGCAAGTGGGAAGCAGAGGAGGATTGCCATTGCCTTCCTCTCCGGAGTCTCCCTCGGTGGTTTCCCATCTGAGGACCAACCCCGCTTACCTTCAGAGATCTTAATACTTGAGGCTATACCGTACCATTCCACATCCCATTCAAGATTACACAAAACATATCTCATTAGAACGAAAGCGAGTTAAACTATGTATTAAAAACTTGCTGAAATATCTTACAGTGGGAGTAAATCATGATCCAGACTATCAGAACAACTTTTTTTTTTCCCCTACTTTCATGATCATCAAAGCTGGAAGGAAAAATATCTTTGCATGCTTTTGTAATACAATCTACACGCCAGAAAAGCACCCATCCCTAAAGATAGGGAAGTACTGTAGGTAACAAGCAGAAGACAGGTCAAAGACTGGAAATGCTGGAAGACAATCTGATGGACTCAACCAGAAGTTACCCACCTTGAGAGAAAGTAGCCCATCTGTGAATTCACCTGATTACCCAGACTAGGCAGAATCTGGTTGTTATGCAAATGTTCCAGGTGGAACCATCCTCTTTCACCCAACAGTCCCGGTGGTGCAGGATCTACTACCACATGGAAGCAGCATACCTATGGTTGCCAACTTCAGGTGGAGATCTGGGGGTGGAGTCTGGAGAGGGCAGGGTTTGGGGAGGGAGCTCTGCAGAGTATACAGCATAGAGTCTACCCTCCAAAGCAACCATTTTCTTCAGGGGACCTCATATCTATAGTTTGGAGATCTGTTGTCATTCGAGAAGATTACCTGGACATTGGCAATGCTAACTGTAGCACCTAACAGTGGAAGTATTGTGTGACTACTTCACAGTGGGAGCTGACATAAATACTTACAAGGCAGCCAAATACTGAGAAGATGGGGTGAAAATTACATGAATCATTTATTCCTTTCTTCCTCAGTCTAGGTTTTTTATTTAACTTTTCATACAGAAGAGAATACATGCCTCTTATATCGCGTCGGCAGAATTACTCTTCAAGGAGATAATAAGGACACATCCA
>NW_015181670.1:0-1318 GCF_001447785.1 Gekko japonicus
CCCTTGAGAGAACTTGTGACCCATGCTCCCTCTAAGCTGGGGCTCACAAACTCCTCTCCCTGCCCCCTTCCTTTTGCTTGCCGGCACACCGGTGTCTAGCCCATAGCTAACGTGGGGCCCATGGGGCCTGGCCCCCTAATGTTTCTTCTGGGCCCCCTCCTTCCTGGGCTGACCCCAAAGTGCCCCAATTTGCCGCCTGCATTGTGCTTTGGTTTAATTAGCTGCCCCCCCGAGGCCCCCTCCCCCAAAATTCCCTAGCTACGGGGCTGACCGGTGTCTTCCCAGGAAGACGGAGTTTCATTTTTGGCCCTGGAGCCACAAAGAAAGTTGCCTGCCTTTGAATTTTGAGGTGGGGGTGTGTGTGATTGCAGGTCCTGGATGCCTGGAATGAGCTGGAGAGACAGAGGGGGACGGACCAGGGCGAGGAAAGGTGAGTGGCGTTGGATCTTTGCAGGGCCGCCGAGAGAGGGGGGACGGGGGGGGTGTCCCTGAAGCCGGGGTCATGCTGTATTCGCCAAATGTATTATAAAAATAAATAAATTCCTAATGCAGTTCTGACCGCAGCCACTAAGGGTGCAGGGAAGGCAGGGCAAAGAGCCCCCCCCCCAGCACCTTCAAGCCTCACAAAACGCGTGGCAGGTTCTGAACACGTGTGCACAAGTCATAGAGACGTGAGCAGGGACCCACGGACGCTCCTCCCCTGCCACGCGTTTCGTGCGTCTTCCAGGAGCTCCTGAACTCTGGCTCTTTTCGGCCGAGACAGACAGTCCAACACGGCGACCCCTCTTGACCTTTTTAGCAAAGTGTACTGGGAGGCCGGAAGGGAAATTGTTTGGTGATCGGATCCTGATGAACCCATCAGCCCAGCCACCGCTGGACCAGCCTGGACACGCTAGGCCCTGCCAGGAGGCAGCTTCCTCAGCAGGGCGTTAGCCGTGGCTGCCCTCTGTCTTTAGTTTCACCCAGCTCCAGTTTGGCGTAGTGGTGAGCAGCGCGGACTCTAGTCTGGGAGAACCGGGTTTGATTCCCCCACTCCTCCGTATGCAGCTGCTGGTGTGACTTTGGGTCAGTCACAAGTTCTCTCAGAACTGTTCTCTCAAGGGCAGTCCTCGAGAGAGCTCTCTCAGCCCTGGTGTGACCTTGGGTCAGTCACAAGCTCTCTCAGAGCTGTTCTCTCAAGGGCAGTCCTCGAGAGAGCTCTCTCAGCCCCACCGACCTCACAGGGTGTCTGTTGTGGGGAGGGGAAAGAAATTGTAAGCCGCTCTTTTGGGTTGTGAAGGGCAGGGTACAAACCAAGTCTCCTCCTCCTCCTCCTCTT
>NW_015181671.1:0-1292 GCF_001447785.1 Gekko japonicus
CGGGTGACGTGGTTGTGGCGCGCGCGCGCATGGCCTCCTGAAGCGGCGCTGGACTCCCCCAGTATACAGAGGGTAAGGACTTGGCAACCCTAGTTTTGGCCACAGTGTTACACAGAGCTTTGGGCTAGGTGGGCCATTAGCCTGATCTATCATGGCTTCTCTTAGGTTCTTAACCAAGAAATAAAACCATGGAGATATTTGTAATGTGTTTCCTGCAGTTTATTTTCAGTACAGACTTGTCTCATTCATTCATACAATGAGGTTGTGTGGGGTTTGTGATCTGCACTTGCATATATCTTGCATAGGTTGAATGGCCGAGTTGAATCAGCTAGTTCACACCCAACTCAGTGGTTCAAAGTATTTGAACTCCTGTTCAATCCAAAATCGGAGCCTTTCAGTTCTCAGGATCTGACAGTCAGTTGTGATGCTTTCACAAAGATCTTGGAACACTTTTCTGTGGTAGGAAATGCACAAGGTTTCAGTATAGAATTAATTTTCTGACAAAGTGTTATCTTTACAATACTCCATTATATAAATGGGACCCATTTTCAGGAGCATTACTTTCTAGAGAAGCCTGCAGTTCTGAAATACATGTTCACTCCAAAAACCCTTCAACCTCTAATGCAGGCCTTATCATATTCTAATTCAACTATTTAACTCTGGTGGTCCCCACTAATCAACAAACTGCCAAAAAGCTATATCAACAGATGATACCATCTATTCAGTAACCGAGTTCAAGTCAAAGTTCTGTTCAAAGTTCAATTCAAAGTTCTGGTTATCACCCACAAAGAACTTCATGCCCTTGCAGGTCCGCCTCCCCCACTAGGATCCACTAGGACAGCTTCACTCATCCAAGCAAAGCTTCTAAAGGTGCCAACCTGCAAATATGTAAGGTTGCCAGCTGCCCATCCCCATGCAGTCTCAGTGGTGGCTCCTACGCTGTGGAACCGCCTGCCTGAGGAGGTCTGGAAGGCTCCCACACTTCTATCATTTCACAGAATGTACAAATCCTTCACGTTCAAGAGCTCATTTTAAAAAAGAGATTAGAACTATTGGAATGAACAGACCGGGAGATCACCTTTATAATGGAATAGTGAATAGTTGGAATAAGTTCGGTGCCTGGCATCTCCTGTTAAAAAAAGGAACAGGCAGTATGACTTTAACCACATCCACAGTACTGAAATTCCCCGCATTGAAGTTTTTAAAACTGTGTGTTATGTGACATTTTCCACAGTAGATTTTTCCTCACCAAGCGCAAATCCGAAGTTTTCTCCTTACCCTGCGTTTTCAGA
>NW_015181672.1:0-1286 GCF_001447785.1 Gekko japonicus
TGAAGGTTTGCTTTCCGTGCATCGTTACTTACAAATATCGTTCATTGCATTGATACATTTCACCTTAGGTAGGAACTCATGGACGTAGTGATCCGGAAGTCCATTACTGGTACGTAAAACTTTAGAAATGTATTAATAATTTCAGGCACCCACAGAACAAATAATGTGGCTTATCTTGAATCTTAAGGACTGCCTGTCCTTGTATGAACCTATGACCAGCTTCATGTCAGTTCATATTTGTTTTCCCATCTGTCATGATCTGGGCTGTGCAAGTAAAGGCCTAGCAGGCCCAGGAAGCCTGACTAGCAGTGGGAGAAGGCCAGACATCCAACTCCCAGAAGCCCCTGAGAGGTTTTGGCACCAATTTCAGCCAATCACAGAGAAAGGGGACTTATAATTAAAGAGCTGGTACAGAAGAAGAGTTGTTCTTTCTTCCAAGAGCAAATAGAAAATTGCTGCAAGTTCACATACAAAAATGAATAGACAATAGTAAACTTGATAACGATGACGTTTTGTGGTGTTTAATGTCTTTGTTTTTCAGAACGTCATAAACAGAAGATGACATCAACCAGAAGTACGAACATCTCGAGTGGTTGTTCGTTTCGAAGAACTCTTTATCAACCAAATTCAGTTCTCAGGTTGTCTTATTACACTCAGTAGTGATATCAATCTTATCCAGCACAGCTCCAACAGCCCACGGCTAACAAGAGGGAGGTCTGAAGGTCTTGGAAGGATGCTCTGGGCCTTCTCAAGGCAACCTAAAACCAGAGTGGTGGCAGCGTCAGATGACACCCCACCTGAGCTGTGACACCCTCCCATAGAGAAGTTAGAATGGTGGTGGCCCATTCCGTGGAAGTGGTGGCCCTGCCCTACCACAGGCAACCTGTCAAGGTATTAAGTTTCCTTCCTCTCTTTTTTTTAAAAGAATATTTTATTACTTTTCAGAAAGAAAAAGTAAAAAAAGAGTGTTACAATGTCATAGTATCTAATCAAACTTCTCATACATAACAACACTAACCAATATTTTGCCATAGCATAAACTTCCATCTTAGCAACACTATATATTAAAAGCTGCTTATTTCTTTAGTCAAGTCAAACACAAACCTAAATAATCTACTAGCATTTCTACTATATATAATCTAATAATTTCCTTCTTCTCTGTCTCCCACAAACGTTACAGGTTCCAGAAGTTGTACAAGAGCATCCCTCTGTTGAGTTTTTATGTTGCTAGTATGGACAGTGCCTTGAGCTGGATACCTCAGACTAGCCCGATCTTGTCAGATCTC
>NW_015181673.1:0-771 GCF_001447785.1 Gekko japonicus
CGTGGTGTCTTGTCGTTATACGGTTAAGGGTGGTGGTCAAAGCGACTCCAGGCCGTGCCGTGCCGCTGTCCTCATTTATGTCCTTTGCCGTTTAGTTAATATTTTAATAAAGTGGCCTTATTTCATCCAACCTCGTTGTCTGACTGTTTCTTCCGTCTAGGGGGGCAAAAGTAAGAAGCTTTGTTCCTCAGCAGCACTGCAAGTTTATGACTATTGAATCATTGCATTAATTGATTGACTGGATGTCATACTATTAACTTTCATATTTCCTAATCAGGCAAAAGTTCTACTTCCACGGCGACCCAGTTTGGTGTGGTGGTTAGGAGCGTGGACTCTAACCTGGGAGACCTGGGTTTGACTCTCCACTGCTCCACATGCAGCTGCTGGTGTGACTTTGAGTCAGTCACAAGTCCTTTCAGAGCTGTTCTCTCAAGGGCAGTTATCAAGACTGCAGGTTGCTCTGAGACTCCTTCGGGTAATGAAGGGCGGAGTATAAATCCAATCTCTTCTTCTTCGGGACAAGTCTACAAGGAATCTCTGGGTCTGATGGGACTACTTGGCAATTCTCCTCCTCTAGAATTCTCTAAGCTGTCGGGATACACATGTCCACACATGAAGCTGCCGTCGACTGAATCAGACCCTGTGTCAGCTCGCTGCCATAACAGCTTGTGTGTTGAGGTAATAAGCTGCATGGAATTTGTTACTTTCGATTCTCTTGCTGTCTTGGTGAGGCTCCCTTATCTGTGGGGGTCATTTCGTAGAAAAAGAGGT
>NW_015181674.1:0-1202 GCF_001447785.1 Gekko japonicus
GCTGAGGGCGGGGGCAGCACAGAGGGGGTCGGCCTGTGTCCGGTCTCCACTCTCAGGGCTTTGGGCAAGGAGAGGCCTGTTAAGGTGTACAGGTTCTTGGAGGGGTGGGGACCAATCTGAACCTTATCTTTCCTCTGCAAAGAGGGCATTCAACTACAGGGATGGTGGAACTACCGGCCACATTTTACAGGCACATGTACTGAACCAGAGAAACAAGGGCTGAGTTCGGACTGGCAGTTTGAAGCGGGAGGGAGTCGTGGCAAAGAAAAGACCAGGGACAAACTGGTCAGGGTTTTCCCGGTCACACTGCACCGACTGATGCTTGGAGGCGTGGCTGTAAGCAGCTTTTTCTGGTAATCCAGTTATATGCGCTTATGCGCATAAGCGCATCCCTACGGGATAGCGGCTTTTCGCATTCACACTTCCAGGAAGCAGGATGGACGTGGGATAATTGCGCTTTCCAGGGTTGGATACCCCTTTCACTTGGTATCCTTTAAACTCGGGAGGGAAGCGTTACGAGACGGGTTGAGTACGGCTGGGGAATGCCCGACAGATGTGCCTGTGTGAGCGGCCCCTTTCATCCGTTTGGGAAATGTTTTGGGCTCGTGCCTATATCGGGGCAAACTGCCAGTCTGAGCTCGGCCAAGGTCTGGAAAAGAAGAACCCAGAATCCTCCATGGTCCACCTGGGATGGACGGAATGGCGGGTGAGGAGCTAGAAGACCAGGGCATCCTGTTCCTTGTCACTGCGTGGTGGTGACGGTCGCAGGTTCATAGCCGGGATATTTTTTTTTGGGGGGGGTAGACTTAACTTCTTCCCAGCTCCCCTGACTTTGTCCCACTTTACATGGTTAACCACCAAGCACGTGGGCAGAAGCAGACAACAGTGAACTCCGGTTAAAATGGGAATGAAGACTCTGAGTAGAGCATCTGGGCCACTCTTGGTGGAGATGACCCTTTCTCCATCCCGCTACCGATAAGATGCCTCAGAAAGATCTGTACTATTAGATAATACTATAATACTTGGATACGATGCCATACCAGAGCAGGCATTATTCAACTGAGCTGAATTCAGTCGGACCAGCATGGAGATTCTGGGTTCTCCTACCATTCAGTCCTTGAACCTTGGCCATCGTTTTAATCAGACTCCAAGTCTCCACTGGTGGCTTGCGCCACTCGGCCGTTTCCCACACCCAATCCCTA
>NW_015181675.1:0-1183 GCF_001447785.1 Gekko japonicus
ACCAGAGGTCCGATTGAGTTGCAGGTGACCCCTGATGGGGTTTTCAGGGCAGATGAGCAGTGGTAGTGGGCCATTGCCTTCCCCTGCATAGTGACGCTGGACTTCTTGGGTGGTCTCCCATCCAAGTAATCACCAGGGCTGACCCTGCTTAGCTTCTGAGATCTGATGAGACTAGGATAGCTTAGGCCATCCAGGTCAAGACAAGGGATGAACAGAGGTGGTTGGCCATGGCCTGCCTCTGTCTGGCAACCTGGACTTCCTTGGTGGTCTCCTATCCAAGTGCTAACCAGGGCTGACCCTGCTTAGCTTCTGAGACCTGATGAGACTAGGTTAGCTTAGGCCATCCAGGTCAAGACAAGGGATGAACAGAGGTGGTTGGCCATTGCCTGCCTCTGTCTGGCAACCTGGACTTCCTTGGTGGTCTCCCATCCAAGTCCTAACCAGGACTGAGCCTGCTTAACTTCCAAGATCTGATGAGACTAAGTGAACTGGGGTCTTCCGGGTCAGTGCAGAGTAGAAGGGTTGTTTTAGATCCTCCTGAAAAGAGGTGGGGCGGCACCCCACCACCACCACCACTTTGAGCACTGGCTAGCTTGCCCCAGTTTTAATGGCACTCCAGTGAACCTCCAGTTATTCACATACGCCAGGGGTGTCAAACTCATTTGTTATGAGGGCCGGATCTGACATCCATGAGACCTTGCTGAGCTGGGCCGTGTGTGTCATAAAAGGTAATGCCAGGTAGCGGAGATATAAACTTGATAAAGGACACAGACAGACACAATTAAATATTTTTAGACTTTAAATAAACCATGCTTAAAACACTAGCACTCCTGCAATATTTTGTTTATTTTAACAGTGTCTGATAACTGACACCTCTCGCTCCGAATTATGGCATCAAAATGTCTGGGCTGTTGCAATCTTGAGTATGCTGTTCAGGTGTGTATCTGTAAGCTGCAAACCTACGATGACATAGCAGCGGCAGAACTGGAAGAAGCAGCAGAAGGCAGCCAGTGCCACTGCGGACCTGATAGAAGCCCTCCGGGGGCCTGATCCAGTCACCAGGCCACATGTTTGACACCCCCTGACATACGCTCTCCTTCAGCACTGCACAAGCACATACAAATCACCGAAGAGCAGGAAGGATTGGCACTTAACAAAAGACTTTACTCCCATAAGAACATAA
>NW_015181676.1:0-1278 GCF_001447785.1 Gekko japonicus
AGATGGCCCGTCTGGCCCCTTCCGACTCCATGATCCTATTATTCTCTTGGTGATGGAGAGGTGGTTGGCGTGTGGAGTTGAACTCTCAGTTGGTGTTGTCTTGAAAGTCCCTTTGAGATGCTCAACAAGATCATTTGCAGCAGGTACACAATACAGGTTTTTGAACCAAGACAAAACCCAGAACCACAAACCTTTGATTATTGAGGAAAGAACCCCTCGATTAGTCAGAAGTGTCTTCTCTCTCTCCCCCTTCCAACTCTGTAGGTGCATCATTTGTACGCTAGAACCAGTTTTTGTTGCCACATCCCTGTCACTTGGGGATTCTCCCCTAACCCAATAAATCTGTTGTCTAGTGAGGGGCCACGGCTCAGTGGTAGATCCTCTGCTTGGCCATGCAGAAGGTCCCAGGTTCGGTCCCCGGCATCTCCAGTTAGAACGACCAGGCAGAAGATGTGAAGGAACTCTGTGGGAGAGCCCAGAGTGCCGCTTCCAGTCTGAGTAGACAATACGTGACCTTGATACGTTGTTCAGTACAAGGCAGCTTCATGTGTCTTCTCTATTCCCCTGGAAAGACGTATTCGTCTGGATTTTCTGCTGGATTAGTGCTTTTTCTTTTTTTCAACAAAAAAAAATCAACCTCTGTGCCCACCTATGAAATATAGTAGCTGGAACATCTTGTGAAGCTTTACCCACCCAACCTATTATGCCTTGGGCTGGATCCTGTGGATCGATTCTGGTAACAGTGGCACTTTCCTCCGGTGTCAGGAGCATCTCCTCTTGTATGTCTCCTCTGATATGTCCCCAGGAGAGTGTCACGCTCCGCGGAGAACAATCTACTGGTGATCCCTGGGCCCAAAGACGTTCAGTTGTCCTCAGCCAGAGTCAGGGCCTTCTCAGTCCTGGCTCCAACCTCCCTGGGCCCAAAGACGTTCAGTTGTCCTCCGCCAGAGTCAGGGCCTTCTCAGTTCTGGCTCCAACCTCCCTGGGCCCAAAGACGTTCAGTTGTCCTCCGCCAGAGTCAGGGCCTTCTCAGTCCTGGCTCCAGCCTGGTGGAAGTCTCTGTCAAATCCCACCAGGGCCCTGCAGGACTTAATGCACTTCAGCAGGGCCTGTAAGGCAAGGATGTTCCACCGGGCTTCTGGGCGGGCTTCTGGATGAGGACAGCGATGGTTTCCCATCACGGCTGGCACCCATCCCTTCTATCCCATCGTTTCCCCTTCCTGCCTTCTCTTTACCCCGCCTACGAGGCAGAAGAAAAGGAAGAGATTGGATTTATGC
>NW_015181677.1:0-1283 GCF_001447785.1 Gekko japonicus
TTTCACTTGATTTATAGCCTGCCTTTCTCTCACAAACACACATGAAGCTCCCTTATAATGAATCAAAACCTTGGTCCATCAAGGCCAGTACTTTCTACTCAGAGTAGCAATGGCTCTCCAGGGTCTTTCACTTCACCTGCTGCCTGGTCCTTTAGAAGCGGAGGTGCCTGGGATTGAACCTGGGACCTTCTGCAAGACAAGCAGATGCTCTGCCACTGAGCCATAGCCCCTCGCTGAGACTTAAGGCAGGTTACAGAAGAAATACAATATGCATGATAGTGGGAGTGTGTGCAACGGAGCCAGTATTTCCATATGCATGTGTATGTGAAATAGTTTCAGGTGCCTCGGCATGTACGAGTGCATACACTTGTATCAACCCTGACTCCAGACACAATACAGCAATTTGGGAAAACGTGAGCAACCACATGTGTTGTGTATTAAGATCTGTATGAGCTTAAATTCTGAGACAGGATTGTAAATACACCAATCAGAGCTGCGCAATGTTCTAGAGGGAAGCACTCTGATTGGACCTTATATGTAAATAGTGATTGGTTGTTAACTGACTTGTGGGCGTGGCTACCTAAGCAGGACTGTTTAAAAGAGAGCCTGTTGCTCTATGTGTTTGTCTCGTTCTGATTTCTTCTGACTTCCTGAATAAAGCTGATTCACTGTTCACTAGCTGTGTTGAGTCTTGTACTTAACAACATGCATTCCCAGGAACACGACTTCCCAGGGAAGCCTGTGCAGAAATGAAGAGGAAAGAAGAGTCAGGGTAACCATGCACACTCCATGATGCTTAGCTAACATAACTTTGTGTTCCAATGGGCATCTTGGGAGTCTTTCCTTCTTTGCTTTTAGAAGGTAAGTTTGTAGTCCTCTTGGCTGTAAGGATGGGCTAGAAAGCAGGGCTGTTTTTGGGCAGGAACGCACAGGAACGGAGTTCCGGCTGGCTTCAGAGTTGGCCATGCCCACTACAGCCAAAACCTCTGTGTGCGTGGCTACAGAGGGAAGGCCTGGAGAACGACTCCAAGGTGGGCGGGCCAGGGGAGGCCCCTGGAAGGATCTGTCCAAGGGCCATCTTGCCCGGGCTCTCCGCAGGACAGATCCTTCCAAGGGAAGGCATGGGGATGTGGCATAATATGCTAATGAGATGTGTTGTTGGGGTGTGTGGCCTGTTATGCTAATGAGTTCCTGCTGGGCTTTTTCTACAAAAAAGCCCTGCTAGAAAGTATGAACACGTCAAAAGTTGCTAGAGATCAGTTCAGCCGGAGAAAATGGCCACT
>NW_015181678.1:0-1275 GCF_001447785.1 Gekko japonicus
TTCCCCGGATCCGGCTGCGAATCTTTTCCTCGCTGCTGCACATCAGAAGTGCTTCCCCTCTTCGGCCATTCAGAAACTTCTCGTCCCCGCCCCGACAAGCGGACACACCAATGAAAGCGCCTCACGCCCTCTTTCCTGCTCCCAGACCCAGGTGGGTGGACCGGTCTCCTGGCAGGCTGCCTCCAGCGACGCCCTCTGCGGCTCGGTGGGGCTCCTTGGGAGTAATGCGGCCCTGGGTGGCCCTCCACCCCCCCCCGCCTGCCTTCCTGATTGGATCTCTCTTGAATCAGGGGATGGTCCTGACTCGCCCTGCAGCACCCGCCTTGAGTCCCTTCGAGAAAGGCTGACTACAAGGAACGTCAATGGAAAAATACCGATAAAGACCCGCACTCTCCACCTGCCCACAGCTGCTCCCTGCTGACCAGTAACCGGTCAGTCAAGATAAAGGGCAACAGAGAGAGACCTCCTCTGCATGGCGGGAGACCGAGTGGAGTTGGCAACCCTACATAAAGCAACCTGGAGTTGGCAACCCTACATAAAGCAGAGGCCTCCTGCGTTCTTCCCTGCATCCCTCCCTGAGGGGGGTCCTCCCTTGACCGGAGCACAGCGGCTGTTTCAACACCACCCCAAAGAAGGTCCCAGTCCAGGATGTGGCACTTTTGCTGGAGACATGGAACAGCCTGAGAACAGAAACACTTTCCACCCTGACACAAGACCACCCGCAGTGCATGAAGGAAGCACAAAGCCTCCGCTTGAAATCGCGCCCTTCTCTCTCGCTTGCTCCCTATATTGTGTGGGGGTGGAAAGGGCCATCAACTCGCAGCTGCCCCATAGCCACCCCAGAGTTCTCAAGAGAAGAGTGTTGATGTACTAAGACATAAGCTGTTCCAGATCAAATGCCCCTGCCTGGCCGATGACAGCTCCTAATGAACAGATAAGACTGGAGCAAACTAGTTTTAGCCAGTGCTGGAGAGCTGGAGTCAGAATGACTAGGCCCAAGGTACTGATTGGCTACTGACATGTATAGATGTTGTTACTGTACAGTCTATTCAGTTCCCTCTTGAGATGCGGATGCTGGGCGGAGCACTTTGCCTGTTGCTTGTGTATACCAGCATCACCAACAACCTTGTAAATAAACTTGTAAATACTTTCTACACTTAACCGTGTGGACAGTAGACTTCTTTGGACTGGACTCTCTATTGCTAGATCGGTGCAGGCGTCCAACACACTATTCCGGTGGTAGGCGAACTGCGGCTCTAGAGCCACATGCGGCTC
>NW_015181679.1:0-1234 GCF_001447785.1 Gekko japonicus
ACAGAGGATAAGTCTATCAGTGACTATTATAGATAATTGGCAAAGTCAACCTTCAGACACAGTTGAACATCGCATTTTGCCTTTGGAGTTCACTTGCCACGGCAGGAGTTGTGCTGAGGCTTGGAGAAGGAATCTGAAGGGGACACGTCCCTTCCCTCCTCCGTTGGAAACAACGGAGGATGGAAGCACCTTCTTCTGGGGCCAATGGAATTAGATCCCCTGGTCTGATCTTTTTTGAAACTTGGGGAGTGGGGAGGTGTTGAGGAGAGGCACCAGCAGCTATGCTGCAAATTTGGCACCTCTACCTCAAAAAACCCCCCCCCCCCAAGCTCCAGAAACCCCCAGATTGATTCTCCATTATAGCCTATGGGAAATGGTCCTATAATGGAGCCAAATAAATTTGGGTTTCCAGATTATTCCCCGAATCCCAATACCATACCAATATTGGGATTCGAGAATATTGGGAAATACCGATATTTTTCAGGTTTCATATAGCCGAACCTGAAAAATAACAAATGGTTTTTTGCACGCCCCTACTTGCCACGCCAGTTTTTCCACACTGCTGATTGGGGTGGAGGTAGGCAAGGGGAGCTGGGGAAAGGGAATCCCCTGCCCCGTCTGGGGATTGGGGGGTCCTAATAAAGATGCTGTAGTCACCCATTTGGTTGGATAGATGCCATGGGAGGCTTCAGAAGCTGCCTAAAACTGGGAAAAGGTTCTATTGAATCTGGCAGATTCACGCAAAGTTGTGACTACGCGCCACAAGCAATGTGTGTAGTAAAACATCGGAGAGGTTCTTGTGACAGCCTTCCAAACAAGATCAGCCCCCCCCCCATAAAGTGTGGGCGGGAGGGGTGTAACCATATAACGAAACTGATCTTAGAGATAACGGGAGATGCATGAGCTGCAGGCAAATTCATTAAACAAAATTGCAAAGTTAACAGAACTGAGAGAGTTCATCTTGGTGGCATTACAGCCGTGAAAATAACTCCCACTTTTCCTTGAAGTGAAGAGTCTGAAACTAATGAATTAACCAGAGCTAAGGGGAAAAAATGCCACATTAAATCAACAAGCCCTGTTACAGAGCCAAAGAGAACAGCCAGTGGCAGGTATCTCGTGATTGGTAGAAGGGACAGCAGTGAGACAGGCTTTGGAATGACGATCATGTCCTAGTGGGGTTTTTTTTACCCTCTTCTGAATCTCTGCATTTCTCTACATGGGGCTGCCTTTGTCG
>NW_015181680.1:0-1267 GCF_001447785.1 Gekko japonicus
TGGAGATCTCCCAAAATGACAACTGATCTTCAAACTAGTTCCCCCAGAGGTGATAGCAGCTTTGGAGGGTGAACTATATGGGATCTAGGGTTGCCAAGTCCCCGCTGTACAAACCACTCCGGGAGTGTGCGCATGTGTGCTTCGCACACACGCACCACAACCACGTCACTTGGAAGTGATGCAACCGCATCGGACATGCCGGGGCAGGGCCACAATCATCAGAGGGAAAACCATAGAGTTTTCCCTCGGATGACTGCAGCCTCACCCCCAACGCACCCGCCGCGACTGCATCACTTCTGGGTGACGTGCTGATGCCGGGCACGTAGCGTGCTTTTGGGCAGGTTCTCGGGCGGTGGGACTTGGCAAGCCTAATGGCATCACATCCTCGCTGAGCTCCCTCCCCTCCCCAAACTCTGACCTCCCCCAGCAACTCTCCACAAATTTCCACAAATTTCGCAAACCATTATTGGCAACCCTAACTGTTCAGAACCCTGAACCTTTTGGCGTAAGGGCAGGATAAAACGTGCAATAAAATCATAAACTGTGTGGATGCATACTTACATATTTTATACATGCTTTATATAAATTCAGTAATTATTGCATGCTGTGATCTGGATAGCCCAGGTTACCCTGATCTCATTAGATCTCAGAAGCTAAGCAAGGTCAATTCTTGGAAGGGAGACCACCAAAGAATACCAGGGTGGTGACACAAGCAGCCAAAGGCAAACCACCTCTGATTATGTCCTTTGAAAACCCCACCAGGAGACGCCATGAGTCCACTATGAATTGATAGCAAAAAAGTTGCAATTCCCAGCAACTCCATAATGACAATAAATGTCCATTCAAGTATCTAATGTATCCCCCCATCTCCATAGCTAGAACATACTAACAAAAAAACAGCAAAAAGAACATACAAATAGTTATTAAACCACAGCATGCACAACTCCAATCAGAATATTATATGCTGGGGAGAACTCCTATCAAGCAAGAATTTGGATTGTGTCTATTGATGATTGCCTCAAGTACCTAACAGCAATTAAAGTTAAAAACAGGGGGGAAAGCTTATTTCTGCAATAGGGATGGGCATGGACCTGTTAAGCAGGCTGGTTTGTGCTTCACAAAGTCAAGTTTGTGGCAGAGTGACTGGCACAAACTTTCCATGAATTTTCAAGCTATTCATGGAGTTTCATGCCAATATGTGAATGGATATGTTCCCAGACAGTCTCTGCTTAATCAATATGTTTACAAAACTTCAATGCAACAACTT
>NW_015181681.1:0-1274 GCF_001447785.1 Gekko japonicus
CCTATGATACCCAAATAGAACATCCATGTTCAAAGGCAGTCTATCCCCTGGATACCAGCTGTCGGGGGGGGGGTCACAGCAAGGAGAGGGCTGTCCATGCCCTCCTTATGGGCTTTCCTGAGGCGTCTGGCTAGCCACTGTGGGAACCAGGAGGCTAGCCTGATCCAGTGAGGCTCGTCTTACGTTCTGTGAACTCCATGGAGGGAGGATGGAATGTGTTCTAGGTGTGACTCATAACTAACAGCAGATCAATAGAGGCTTTTCAAGGGCAGGACGGAGAGCCATTTGCTGAGGAGGGGGGGGTCACCTTCTGGTACAAGAGATCCCATTTTATGGCTCAGCTTAGGAAGCGGGAAACGTGTATTGAGATTGGCAAAAGTAAAGGAGACTCTCGCCAAGTTTTGCTGTCCAGTTTAAACAAGGATAGAGTAACTTAAGGATATAAGAATGAGCCTTCTAACTGATTTTGTTTTTATTGCTGTGTTTTATTTATTCTATTTAGACCTTGCCTTTCTCCCCAAGTGGGAACTCAAAGTGACTCACCTCTTTTCCTGTTTCCTCCATTTTATTCTCACAACAACCCGGTGAGGCAGGTTAGGCTGAGAGTTTATGAGTGGCCAAAGGTCACTCAGTGGGCTTCTGTGGCAGAGCGGGGATTTGAACCTGGGTCTCTCTGATCGTATTCTTACACTGTAGCTACTGAGGGAGGAAGAACTAAGGGCCAAAACAGACAATATGGCATCCCTAGGGACAGCCAGCCATTTTGTCTTAGTATGTTCCCACCAGGGAACTACTTTTTACACTTCAGAGAAGCAGCAAGATAAAATTTAAAAAGTAATATCAGTGACATTGCTATGTCATTTCTGAGGGAAACCCGGAAGTGATGGAGGGCAGCTCTAGGAATCGTCATTTCTCTATGGTCGAGAGATCAGTTGGAATTCTGGGAGACCTCCAGGCCCCACCTGGAGATTGGCAGACTTACCCTTCCCCAAGCATTCCCTGTTACGGAATGGCCTGCCTGGGTCATATTTGTACCGTTCTGCAGGATGGGGAAAGTGGAATCGTTCAGGAGGGCATTTGTATAAAGGGAATAGGGTTGTCATTTCAGCCTGGGAAACGTTACGTGGCTTTCATTGCATTGTGGTGTTTTCCTTGCATGGTTCTTGAGTTTTGTGACCTCGCTTTATGGGTATGTAATAGTAGTAGCAGCAGCAGCAGCATTTATTATATGTGGCTTACTTCTTTTATATGTGGCTTACCTCTATTAGTAGTAG
>NW_015181682.1:0-1269 GCF_001447785.1 Gekko japonicus
AGTTGCCCTCTGACCCCTTCTCCCTTTCTATTTCTCCTCTCACTCCCTGTACATGGCCTTCCATGGAGACACGTCTCTCTCTGCAGGTCTCTCCTGTAGAGACAATGCTCTCATTCTCCCACACACATGATGCCGGACAGGCTGGCCATTTGTGAGAGGGAAAGTACCCTTTAGGTCAGGCTTCTTTCTCTTCTTTTGACTGCAACCTGAACGTGAACTGGATCTACTTGAATGAATGCCCTGTTTTGCAATATACTTCTTGGGAGATTTATTTACTGCACTCGGTATCACGCTCCTATGACTGGGCAAACTCTGCTAGATTAACCAAATATCCCAATAACATTGTCGTGTATCTCCCGGGCTGAGTTCATTCCCAACTAAGTGGTATTCTGTTAACTCAGAAACCATTGAACAAGTGGTCGCATTGGATGTGGCCCGATCCTCACATAATTTTAAGCACTTACCATTTCCCACTTTGAAATTCTTTAATTGCTTCATTAAATTAAAAATTAATTTTTGTAAAAAAATAAATAAAGTTAAACCAAACATTTGCTGCTCGTGCTCTGCCTTCTCCAAATGGAAATGCCTCTTGGGACACAGTGGGGCTTTCTTTGCACGACAGTGTATGGAAACTTCAAAATAAAACGCCCATGCTAACGTAACAGCTTCGGTGTTGTCAGAAGAGGAAAGCAGGATACATGCCCTTATGCAGATCAGTGACATACACTGCATTTATAAATTGCACACCAACACCACACAGCACAAGACAAACAAATGGACAGAACTCCCAAAACAGAGACACTAAATGTGTCAATATATACATATATAAATGTTAAAGGAAATTAAATAAGGGACCTTCGCTCGTGCCTAGAAAATACCTGTGTCGCCGTACTGGCCAAAGATGTTAATGAAAACATCAGCATCTGTTCCGCTGCCATTTATATCACCTGTGAATACTCTGACAATATATTTATTTCCTGCAGAGAGAGAGAGCAAGAGAGAGAGAGAGCACGCATTCTCTTTAACAACGCAAATTGACGATTGATATCAGGTGTGTATTAATACTGGTCTACTTCATACCAACGGCTTGCCTATGAACACTTCATGCAAAGTCTTTCATGTATGCCACTTACTAAAGATAAATTAGTCTTACCCCAGGATACGTACCACCTGTCCCCACATTACGCTTGGAGTAAGCTACACGCTGCTCTGAGCTTACCTCTAGGACAGGGATAGCCAGCTTCTGTATTCTTGGTGGCTACTCAACGG
>NW_015181683.1:0-1346 GCF_001447785.1 Gekko japonicus
AGCCATTTCCACCAGGGGAACTGATCTCGAGTCACCTGGAGATCAAGTATGACAGCTGGAGATCTCCTCAGGAAAGCGAAAGGCCCCCACTCAGAACGTAGGAGAACAGGCAAAGTGCCCAGCTTACCCATCAGTAGGGGGGCAAGCAGAAGAAGAAAAAGAAGAGGAGGAGGAGATTGGATTTATACCCCGCCTTCACTCTCAGAATGGCTTACAAACTCCTTTCCCTTCCCCTCCCCATAACAGACACCCTGTGAGAAGTGTTCCCTCTAAGCTGAGTGAGTGTGAGCTAGCTCACAGTATTTTAGCCTCTGGCCCACGGATTTTTGTCCTAGTTCAGGAAGGAGGGCTCCAGAGCAAACTAATTTATGCAGAAGTCAAATCGCTCCCTCACAACTTGAATGCCAGTCGCTCACAAGGTAGAATTTCTTCTCAGAAGACTCCACAGCTTAGAGGGAGCATTGCCTGTGACGTAGGTGGGGCTGAGAGAGCTCTTTTGGGAACTGCTCTTTCAAGGACAGCTCTGATGGAACTATGGCTTGCCCATGGTCATCCAGCAGCTGCAAGTGGAGGAGTGGGGGAATCAAACCCGGTTCGCCCAGATTAGAGTCCATACACTTAAGCGCTACGCCAAACTGGCTCTCAAAGGCCTTCCTCAGATTTAACCAAAGTAGCCAAAGTCATTTACAATCTTTCTCTGCCACCGTGCCAGAGACCTGCTTGAGGCAGCTCACAAATTAAAAAGCAAGTAATAAAAACTATGTGAAGATGACTAGTGATAAACAGCCCCGCCAACCTCCTGGCGGGACCTGGAGATTGCCTGCTGTCACAATTGCTCTCCAGACAACCAAAAATCAGTTGACTCTGGAGAAAATGAATGAGGCCCTCCCTTCCGCTATACTGCAAGGTAAATTCAGTCGAGTTCCAGTGCATGAACGTATATGCCCATGCATGGCTAATATGGTGGAATCAGTTACTCACGTCCTCCTGTTCTGCAGATTCTATCAGGAGGGACAAGATTATTTTATATACCGCCCCTCCTGTCTAGATTTAACCCTCTGCAGTCTTATCTTGATTCCAGGCCAGAAGTCCTACGCAAATTCCTCCTAGAAGATGTTCAGAGTCCAGTGACTCACGCTACGGCGAAATTCCGTTTCTCAGCTATTAGGAAACGTAAACTTATTTTAACTGGGGGAAATGGTGTGATTCTCTTATCATTATTTTATTTCAGTCATTCGATTAATTTCCCCTGAATGTTTGTATACGACTGCTCCGTTATTACTGTTTTAATCTCCCTTGTATCAGAATTGTACTGCGTTACTGGCTCTTGCTGTAATGAATTAGAT
>NW_015181684.1:0-1270 GCF_001447785.1 Gekko japonicus
ATTCCATCCCTTCTGGTGCATATTTAGCCTACATCATGTTTTTTTTGGGGGGTGCCCCCTCAGGTTTAAACTGCACAGCCATATTTTTGGTGTACCTGAGGTGTCCAAAGAGAAGTAATAAAATTGAATGATATGTTTTGATGTCATAAGAGATGCTTTCCAGCTGCACCAATTTTAAATAGTAGCACTAATAGCCACCACATTCCCACCAAAAATGAAATCTTATAGAATCATAGAATGCTAGAGTTGGAAGGTACCTTGCAGGTCATCTAGTCCAACCCCCTGCACTCTACAGGAGCATAGTCGAAAGATAGCCCTACAACATACCCGGAAGATGGTCATTTAACAAACTAATTTATGCAGCAGCCAAATTGCTAGCTCACAACTTTAATGCCAGTAGCTCGCAAAGTAGAATTTTTTTGCTCACAAGACTCCACTGCTTAGAGGAGAATTGGCTGGGAGTTTTCCTGGAATTACAAATGATCTCCAGAGTGAAGAAGTTAGTTACTCTGGAGGAAATAGATCAAGATGGGTAGCCATCTTAGTCTGTCTGTAGCAGTAGAAAAGAGCAAGAGTCCAGCAGCACCTTAAAGGCTAACATATTTTTTTCCCTGAAGGTTTCTGAAAAAGTGAGCAGTGACTCACAAAAACTCAGACCCAGGCACACATTTTGTTAGTCTTTAAGGTGCTACAGGACTCTTGCTCTTTTGTACTCCTGGAGGAAATGGGAGCTTTAGAGGGTGGATTCTCTAGCGTCACAGCTGTGCTGATCTCCCTCCTCTCTACAAACTCTGCCCCCTCCCAACCACTGCTCCCAAATCTCCAGAAATTTCCCTACCCAGACCTGGCAATCCTTTCTGAGAGGGAAGTTACACTGAGAAAGTGTGACTGGCCCAAAGTCCCTCAGCAAGTTTCATGGCAGAGAGCAGATCTGAAGCTTAGCAATGACCATGAATAAAACTTACTGCTGCAACTGCCTTAATCCAATCTTAGCTATATTTATTGCTCAGATCTGAAGTTTAGTCTCCCGGATCATAACCTTTACACCAAACTGGCTTGTAGTAACAGGCAGCTCATTTCTTTGTGTAGGTATTTGTTTCATTATGTGCCACCTTTCTGTCCAACAGCAGGCCTCCAAAGCATCTCAGAATAAGAAGAAACTGAAAAGCGGATATAATAAGACTATTGTCAGACCTCTTGCCGAGTTACTGTCAACAACACTCTCTTTAGCAAAAGATTTATTTATTGAGAAAAGTACTAGTTCCAGGTT
>NW_015181685.1:0-1270 GCF_001447785.1 Gekko japonicus
AAGCCTCCGCGATACATTGCTTGAGTGTATTGCTGATGGTGGAGCTGGACATTTTACCCCCTTTGTTGGGTGGAGAGACTGAGATAAATAGAGATTCCAATTTTCTGAAGTCGTTAGTACGATGGAGGAATGCCTTCAACGCCTGTCGAACATCCAGGGAATGCCAGACCCGCTCTTGGGCATGGGAAGGGACACAGGGAGGGTGAGGTGTGGGAGGACTGACAGGCACTGAATCTCCGAAAACCAGGGTCTCCATGGCCAATAGGGGGCCACCAGGATGGCCTCCGCTCTCTGTTCCTTCAGCTTCCTGAGGAATCGTGGAATGACCAGAATGGGCGGGAACGCAAACATCAAGCCCGGAGGCCAGGGAGACATCGAGGCATCCGTTGCTTCCGCACCGTGGTGATGGAACCTGGTGAAGTACCTCTCCACTTGGAAGTTGATTGGAGAAGCGAATAAGCCGAAGATCTGTGTTATGGACAGGAACAGGTCCCGCTTCAGGGCCCACTCTGCTTCTTGAATCTGCCAGCGGCTGAGCCAGTCGGCCTGAATGTTCGTGGTCCCCTTGACGTGTTCCGCCTTGATGGACGCAAGGTTGTTCTCCACCCACAAAGAGTCTTGATGCCTCCAGCCGCAGGCAAGAGGATTTGGAACCCCCTTGGTGATTTATGTATGACTTGGTTGCAATGCTGTCTGTCCTGACTAACACATGGCCCCCCGAGATGTGAGGATGGAAGTGTAGCAGAGCCAATCTGACGGCCCGCAATTCCAAAACATTTATCGGAAGCGTACTTTCCTGCTTGGACCAGCGGCCCTGCGTTGGGATGTTGAGATGAACTGCACCCCAGCCTGAAAGGCTGGCGTCCATGGCCACCTGTTTCCAGTCTATCACATAATAGGTGAGCCCCTTTCGTAAATTCGATAGCTTGGTCCACCAGGAGAGGCTGGACCTGACAAATGCAATAATCTCGATGGTAACGTCTTCCCTGCACATGATCTTGAGTTGAAAAGGCTTGAGAAGATGTCGTAACAGTCTTGAGTGGAGGCGAGCCCAAGGGACTGTGTCTATGCAGGAAACGAAGAGGCCCATTAGTCTGGCCAGAGTCATGAGGGAGGATCTTCTGTTTCGAGCGATCTGTCGGCAGAGACCACAGATCGATTCCGCCTTGCGTCTTGGAAGAAACATTTTGTTCTGTGTCATATCCGGGAGAACTCCCAGGCGCTCTATGGTCTGAGGTGTCACTAGGTGACTCTTTTGGAGGTTCACCAG
>NW_015181686.1:0-1305 GCF_001447785.1 Gekko japonicus
CGAAATGACCTCTGGCTACAACCCTAGCTTATCGGCCTCCTCTCCCTGACACTCCCCACTCTCCTGGCGCAACTTCCACTCTGCCGCCAACCACTGAATAGCTGCAGCACGACCACAAGCAGGGTTGCATCTTCCAGCAAACGGCCTTTGAATGATGATCATGCGGAAGGAACCAGCTTGAGTCTTCTCCGTCTCTCATCGGGAGAGTTCCATCAGCCCCTGGTGGCCAGTCTCTGAATAGCACCAGCTGAAGCAAGGACGAGCGGGAGCTGGGTGACGTTACCGACTTTCCCCTCTAGACCTGCTCCTCTGCCTTTAACTGCAGCTTGGCAGGCCCGTAGCCAGGGTTTTGTGACTTGTGGGGCAGTCTTTCTTCTGGTGGGGCTGCCATTTTTTTGCTGCTGGCACGCACATTTTTAAAATGTTTTAAAATCTCTTTAGAAAGGATTTTCACGGGGAAATCTTGTGGGGCTGTCCCTTTAAGAAAGGGGTCCGAGTCCGGACTAGCCCCACCATAGCTAGAGGCCAGTTTGGCACACAGAAATTTGGACACCTTTACCTTTCTCAGTAGGAGCTGCGGTGGCTCAGGTGGTTATGATGCTGAACTGCAGGCTGTGGAAGGCCGGTAGTTCAGCAGTTCGAGACCCGAGTTGCCGCATGATGGAGTGAGCTCCCCTCTCTAGTTCCAGCTCCTGCCAACCTAGCAGTTCGAAAGCAAGAAATTGCAAGTAGATAAATAGGGACCACTTCGGTGTGAAGGGAACAGCGTTCTGTGTGCCTTCGGACAGTGCTGGCTCTTCGGCTTTGAAACGGAGATGAGCACCGCAACCCTAGTCGGACTCGACTGGCTTTTGAGCAAGGGAACCTTTACCTTTCTCCGTATGATTTGAGGCTGCTATTTGAGATATAGGAGCTGGGCCCAGAAAACCCCTGGCGAACCAAAGGCACAAACAAACTGGAAAGAGTCAGCTCAGTCGAATGCTCTGCGGCCAGCATGCAGAAGAAGAGTTTCCGCTGGCCGGGGGGGGGGGGGGCCCCCACCCTTGTTTTTGGACCTTTGAGCTGTGTGCTCTTCTGCGATCAGCCGGATAGGATCAAACAAAATTGCTTTCAACCATCTGCAGAGCAAGCTGTTCTTAAAGGCACCAAAACCTCTGGAAAGTTGTCAACCTCTTGCAAAGATGTCCTCAGACTTCTGGGCAATGCTTAGTGGTGCAGAGTTCTTCATGGACAGGCCTGGGGGCTAGGTTGGTTTTCCTTTCGGCTCATCAGAAAGTGAAGCCTCTCTCTCTCTCTCTCTCTCTC
>NW_015181687.1:0-1273 GCF_001447785.1 Gekko japonicus
TATCTCACTATCACCCAACACTCTGAGACGCATCGACGACTCCCTGCTTGAAAGTTCGTTCCGTGGGCCCCCGTCCGCCCGTGAGGCCTCGTTCCGAGTCAAGGCACTGCGGAGGAGAACTCGAAAGGGGCTTTGCCAGCCAGCTAAGAACAGCTACCAACAGCCCGAGGGGAGGGGAGGGGAGGGGTGGGGCCGTTTCCCTCCTTGGTTTGAACATCTCCTGCAAATGACTTCGCACCCTCCCCCCTCCCGGCTTTCTCAAAAACTGGAGGGAGCGAAAACGTCCCGCCTGCAGTTCGAGGCGCAATCCCGGGCGCAGTCCGCTCCCCTCCATCACTGATGAAATGAACAGGGCGCTAAATCCCTGCTTAGCCCGCGTCTGCTGAGACAAATCCTACTCAACGGCATTCGACGTTGCCTGGATCGCACCGATCTCTGTGGGAACAGACGGCAAACCCAGTTGCCTCGGAAAGGCATTGCTCTTCCTCCTTCAGTGGCACTTTACTGCCGAGTGTTGGTTGTTTGCTTTTTTTAGGGTTGCCAGAGTATCTGTTTAGGATTGCAACCGATCCGAGCAGTCCCAGTGAGGCGCAAACCGATCCTGTGCGTGTGAAACCCGAAGTGTTCAAAGTGCGATTCCAGCCCCAGCGTCCCAGACTGTAGTCTGTTCTCTAACAAGCCCCGTTTAAGCGATTGGCACGAACCCGGACTGCGTTTAAGCGTGCAGGTCTCCTTGGAAACAAAGGGGCCTTGTGCTTGAGTCTATTTGCAGGGCAACAGCCTATTCCTTTGGGGCAGTTGGGCCCTCGACCCTTTGGGGCCTTTGGGATTCTGAGATGGGGTCCTGAGGGAAACCCCTCCCCCCCCCCAAAAAAAAGAAACGGCTACTGCAGGAGGCTAGGGCAGCTGTCGAAAACCCTTTTGTTTGAATGAGGGCAGCCGGTATCAAGTCCTGCCTCACAGTGTCCCCATTCATGGCGCCCGCGGGCACGCGTTTGGGGAACTGTCCGACAGGCTGCTGTGTAGGAAGATGAAAAGGCCCTTGCTAAGGTTTTGCATCCGTGCCAGTCAGCCTTTACGAGCCCGTAGGCAACCCGATCCAGAAGTTTTAAAAGCCAAGACACTTGGATGCCAGCCGGCAGCATCCTGGTCCGCAGTGAGTATGTTTAAGATCGAGAGAGATTGAAGGGCACGATCCTCGCCAATAGCTACTCAGGAGCAGAACCTCGCTCCGGATCTGACTGCGAATCAGCAGCAGAAGCCGACCGGCTGT
>NW_015181688.1:0-1259 GCF_001447785.1 Gekko japonicus
CAAAGCAGTTAGGAAGGCTGCAGACCAAAGGGGGGAGAAGCAAGCAAGTGTGCGGCTTAACACGCCCCCCCCTCAATTCAACACCAATCTACTTTTGGGCCCCACAGGGGGATACAGGTACATGTATCTAACCAGTGGGACAGTGCTTTTTTATAGCCTGGTTCATTTGCTTGAGCAGCAGATGACTTACCCTTTCCTGTCCTGCCCTGGGATATAGGAATTTGTTGTTGCTTAGGAAGAATGAGTAAAAGAAGAGCTGAGGAATGAATGCTAGCAAAATAATTGCTTTGCTGGATTAGGCCACCCCTCTTGTCCGATGTTCTGCCAGAGCAACATACCTCTGAGAGGCTGCACATGCAGGATATGAAGGTGATTGCCCTCCCCTGTCATTTGTCTGCAGCATTTGATAATTAGGGGTTTTCCATCTCTGAGCATGGAGGTTTCATCTAGCATGACTAACAAGTATCAGTTAAAATATCCTCCTTGAATATGTCCAATCTTTTAAAAAAAAAAAAACCGAACTTTAAACTGATGGTTGTTACTGTATCTTGTGATAGTAAATGTAATAAGTAACATGTTGTGAAGAAGTACTACTTTTGTTGTTCTTGACTGGTCGTACTGACAATCAAGTTTCATTGCATGATTAAGTTCATTTATTTTACAGATTTATACCCCTACCATTTTGGTATCTGGGACACTTAACAACATATTAAAATAAAAGTTTACAGGGAAAAAAATTCACTATCCTTGTATACCAAATATTAGCAGTATAAAAAATAAGTATCTATACCAAAAAGCACCAAATGGGGGAATATAAAATTCTAGCAGTAGCAGCAGCCAGAAAATGTTCCCTCAGGTCCAGGTTGAGTCAAATGGGCAGAAGGCTATCGCTGTATCTGTAGAAATGTACCTTGTGTTCTCTGCTTGATTGCATTCCAAGGGACACCCAGGTGCATTATACAAAGAAGAAAAAAAATTAACATCTCAACTGGCCCAAGGTGTCAGAAAGCTTGGTGGTGTCTCCTTGCTGGTTTTGGTATAGGTATTTGAATGAAAGCATGTAAATAATTAAAATAAAAAAGTACACTGTTCTGGAAATGTAGCATCCATTCTCTTGACAAAATACCAGCACTAATTCTGTTGGGCCAATAAAGGGTCACCTCTAAAAAATTTTTATTTCTGAATAATTATAGCAAGAAATATTTAAAGCAGCCACAATTTTTAAAAAAGTCATGTTTCCTTTGCAGGAAAAAACCCAG
>NW_015181689.1:0-1263 GCF_001447785.1 Gekko japonicus
CAAGGTCTCGCCATGGTTGCAATGCGAAACCACAATGCTGTTCCAGTGCAGTTTCATGAACTTGCTGTTTTACAAAAATAAAAAAATCATTATTTTGTTAAAAAGAGAAGAAAAAATAACTCTCAGAGTGCTTGAGGGTAAACC
The DNA here is from genome assembly GCF_001447785.1 of Gekko japonicus. Lineage (NCBI taxonomy): Eukaryota > Metazoa > Chordata > Lepidosauria > Squamata > Gekkonidae > Gekko > Gekko japonicus. The sequence goes on from NW_015181689.1 coordinate 145, forward strand.
AACGTTGATTTTGCTTGATTACAGGGCTCTATCCCAGGGTTGGTCTTGGTCACAATCTCTCTGTTTCCGTGTGGGAACGATGCTGTGCTGGATGCCAGATGTCGAGGACAGATGATGGGGAAAGGGCAGGAACTGGAAGAGGCTCCAGTCCATTTTCCTTCTATCTGCATGAGTAAAAAGCTTTTAAATCAAAATGCTGCCTCTCTGATTCAGTTCGCAGTGAACCCGGGGTGGGACTCTGAGGCCTACACAGCAAAATTGTGCTTGGAGGTGCCCTTTAAGTGGATCCGCCACATTCAAGCTTCCCAGACAAAAACACACACCACCTGGAACCCCATATTAATAAATTCCCTCCCCCCATCTTGATTTTGGGCTGGCAACATGACTTCTGCGGTTTGTTTTCTAAACCAAAAGACACCCAGGCTTAAATCAGGCTGAAGTCAATTTGTTCCTTTTCCCTAATCCCAGAGATGTGGTTTGCGTTGTGTGTTGGTGAGAACTCTGCACAAGTTCAGAGACACTCTTCTGTGTCTCTTCTCCCAGAGCTAGGCATGGCAAACAGGTATTGGGCCCTCAACTGAGTCCTGCTAGGGTGAATCCTGATAACTATTGCAAACACTCCAATTTGAGCTGCAAAATAATCCCTTCTCATATGGTTTAAACTGAGTTATAGTTTGCTACCTAAAAAGCTTGCCTGCCTTTGATGACTGGTGGCTCCCAGTTGCTGGATAGACCCTGCCTATACTTGACGGCAGGATGAAGCTTGGTGGCTTCCGGTTGTATGCTTGCAATTTAGCTGATATTATTTGGAGGCCATGGTGGGAAGGCTAAAAAAGAGTAGGCTGAGACTAATTCTGATGAAGACGGAGGATTGGGGCATAGACTTCTTCCCCGCCCCGATGGGGCGCCCCAGCTTATTTTGTACCCTAGGAAAGGATCCCTTCTGCCCCCCCCCCCCGTGCGCCAGGTTCAGCAAAAGAGCTTCCCCGAGGGAGGGCCTTCGCAGCCGCTGCTCATGCCTCTCTTTGCATTGACTCATTGGCTCAAGTCAAATGCATTTCCATGTTGCCAAATTGCTAGTACAGCGCCCTTTTGGGGATGTAGATGGCTTTTACTTGA
>NW_015181690.1:0-1274 GCF_001447785.1 Gekko japonicus
TTCCTGCTATCTGATTAACTTACAACACAAGGACTGGCCAGACGAGCTTTTGTTGGAGTTTTACTGTGCTCAGCTGAACACCGTGGTGTTGGAGAAGGCACTGGAGCAAGGTAACCCCCTCACCCTGATGGCGTGGATCCAGATGGCTGCAGAGGTAGAAGCTCGCCATGACTTGGTGGAGTGGTGTAGCCGGGACTCTGCGGGCCAAGGCAGACGGGTAAAGCAGAAGCCCTGCAAGCGTGAGGCTGACCGGTAGGGCGGAGGACGACTGCAAGCATCGGGAGGCAAGGAACGCGTGGTGTAAGGCAGAGACCGAGGCGAGGAGAAACCATCGTCCCCAAGGAGCCCTCTGTGCCACCGCAACCATCTTGCCTGATTCCCCTGCTGCTGGGAAGGAACCCGAGTCCCAGCCGGTGGGAAACGACCTGGGCCTGCTGTGAAGAGCGCGGACCAGCAGGTCCCCGATCCCCGGGGACAACAAGCGGTGAGAGATGGTACCTTATTGTTTTTCCTTACAGTGACTATCCTCAATCCTGAAGGGGTCACCCAGTTGAGAGTTAGAGCTCTCCTAGATTCAGGATGTTCCCGGGACCTTATAAGTCCATCCCTAGTCACAGGGTTGGGAGTGGGGGTGGTGAAGCTGGAAGACCCCGTGGGTTTTACCCAAATGGATGGGACTACCATGGCTTCCTGTCAGCACCAAAACATGGAGATGCCAGTGGGTGTGTCTGGGCATTGGGGAAAGCGTGCCTTTCTCATTCACCCCACGGCGCAGTTTCCAATGGTGTTGGGGGGATCCCTTGGCTAGCGGCTCACGACCCCTATGTACAGTGGACTCGAGGCTCCATGACTTTTTTGGATCCGCGTTGTAAAGTGCATCAATGGGACCCAGTATGGGGGGGGGGGTGGAACCCCCGGCTTCCCAGCCAGAGTTTGCCTGGCAAGAGAAGAACTAATAGACATCCCTGAGGAATACTGGAACTTGGGGAAAGGTTTTGAAGAAAGAGAGGCGGACAACTGCCTCCGCATCGTAAAACGGATTGTGCTATTGAGATTTTGGAAGGACAGGTTTTGCCTAAAGGGAAAATTTAGGCAATGAACCCTTCCGAACAAGAGGAACTAAGGCGGTTCATTGACAAGAACCTAGAGAGAGGATTTATCTGTCCAGCCACCTTCCCCTTTGCTGCTCCTGTGTTATTCCTGAAAAAGAAGGATGGGGGGGGTTGAGATTGTGCATAGACTATGGAGGTTTGAATGCTGTACCTATGTCAAAT
>NW_015181691.1:0-1260 GCF_001447785.1 Gekko japonicus
CAAACCCATTTCTCCCAGATTAGAGCCCGCGTCCCTAACCCCTACACCAAAGTGGTGTAGACACCATGAGTCTTTCAAATGTGAATTCTCAATGTAAGGGGAAATGGGAGGAGTTGGCATAGGAAGGTTAAGGATTCCATCGCTGCAGGGACAGAACTCCAGTGCCATGGGGCGCGACAAGCAGACCAAAGCTTTGACAGCCTCATAAGGTTTGTGCATTCTAGGAATCAGCTGCTTCTCTGATTTAGGCTGTGCAGCGACCTGATCGAATCAGCCTGTACATTCCTGGATCTGGCAGTCTACCACTCCCAGGGAGATGCAATAAAGTAAAGGGGGGGGAGAGTAGCAGAGGCCAGTCAGATCTCTGCTGAGCCATGTAGAAACCACCTTAGAAAGCCGCCGCCTTTGTGACACCCCTGATCACAGTGGTTATCTCCAGCAAGTGGCAAGGGAGACGTGTCTGAGCTGGGGGGGGGCGGGTGTCGCTGGCTACTGCTGGCAGAAGGAACTTCTCCCCCCCCCAAAAAAAAAAACACCTCTCCTCCATCACAGTCCTGAGCCAGGGAAAGTGCCCAAGCCCCACCATAAAAAGGCAGCCGATCATTTTTAATTACACCACCCATGCAAGAGCCTTCCTTTCGATTCCATCCTGACAGCTGGTTTCTCCTACGGAGCCGGATGTGAGTGCATTTTTTTTTTTCTCCTGCAGATTTTGAGAACAGCCGTGCTAATAAAAGTGGAAGCATCCTTCACACCAGAGAATGAAAAATTAATTTTGCTTCTCTTTCTCTCCCCCCCCACCCCCTTTCCCAGAATTATGTGTGTTTTTTTCACAGTCTCCTCTCTGCTTCCCCCCTGGGGATGTTTCCATCTGATTACAACCACTTTAAATGAGCACCAGGCTCTTTGACACTCGATTGCCGAGTTTCCATCACACACCCTCTTCCTCCCTCCCTCCCCTCTGTGCTGTGCTGTGCTGTGTGCCTGCCCCCCCCTTCTGCCTCCCAGGAGAGGAATTTGATACTTCTCACACTAAAGAGATTGAGTTAGAATTGTGTTTGATGCCAATGCTTCTCAGGCAGTGATGGCTCCGGATTCATTTGCACTTATTACCGCACAAACCTGATGAGGGACCATCCCTCTCGGCCAAGTTGCCAAGGCACTTAAAACAACAAAGTGAAATTTAGCAAGGAGATGACAGCTGCAAAGACGGGGGAGTGGGGGGGTGCCTTGTCAAAATGTGATAATATCTCCCTGGCT
>NW_015181692.1:0-1266 GCF_001447785.1 Gekko japonicus
AGAGTTTCGCCCAAATACCAGAGTGACCCCAAAAGCAATGATGTCGCTTCAGGGTGACATCATCACATGACGTCCCTGCCCATCCCTGGAAGGCTCCCCAGATCCCCACGCCACCGTGATTGGGTGACCTGGCGACTTTATCTAGTACTGAGCCATGGCCTCTCTCCTCCCTCCCTTTCATCGGATTTCATGATCCCCAATATGGCCACCCATCTGTCAAAAGTCAACCACTGAGCTATGCTAAGAAAAATGCATCAGAAGGTGGGTAGCAGAGGAGGAATCCTTCACATTAAAGGCACAGAAGATCCTTTCTTGAGTCCAACACAACATTGCCGAGGCGTAAGAATAATAAGAGTACAGGAACCTTCGTCAGCATTTCCCAGACTCTGTCTTCAGAAGCATCCGCGAAAATGACCCAGTGACCGGAGTGCATTTTTTAAGTGTGGGTTTTGCGGGACATGATTTCAAGCAGGCCAGTATTAAATACGTTGGAGGAGCAGAGAACTAATAGCTGCAATTTGTCAAGCTATCTCCAGTAAGCAGCGCACAGATGGAGAAACACAGAATCACACCATGTTCTTCCGCCCACAAGGACGGCACACGCCGCAATTCTGCACTTTCTGCCTGTACCCTATGTTTACGGTCGCCAACCTCCCAGCGGGGCCTGGATACAGTTGCTAACTCCAGGTTTGGAAATACGTGGAGATTTGAGGGTGGAGACTGGGAGACTGGAATTTCGGGAGGGGAGGGACATTGGTGGGGTATAATGCCAGCCAGTCCACCTTCTAAAGCAGCCAATTCATCCAAAAGAGGTGGAAAAAATGTTTAAAATAAAAAAAATAAACAATTGTGAGAGTCTGAAGATCGGTAGTAATTCTGGAAGATCTCTAGCCCACACGTCCAGGTTGGTAACCCTCGGCCTGGCTGTCTCCCAGAACTACAACTGAACTCCAGACCAGGGAGATCATTCCTCTGAAGAAAATGGCCGCTTTGAGAAAAGGGCCGCTGTGGCATTATATACTGCTGACGACCTGGTCATATGGGCCAGATAACATGGGGGGAGGCGTGGCTGTTTGCCCTGGAGCAAAATAAAGTGCGGTAGCCAGATCACACAGTCCCCTGAGTCTCTGTGCTTCGACTGTTAGCTGGCAATCACACGGTGATGCTACAGCGCGGCAAAGAAGCGGCGTGGCGCAATCACACAAGCATTTTGCATTTCTGCGCATGCGCAGTACCGCACAGCAGCACTGCTTTCAGTTTCATGTT
>NW_015181693.1:0-1427 GCF_001447785.1 Gekko japonicus
AAACACCCCCAGGCTCTCTGGGTATAGTTCAAGATGATTATTATTGTTATTTTTTAGCAATTAAGCGAAAGGGCAGGACTCCGCTCAGCGGCCCCCGGAGACCGGAAGACGGCTGGCGGAACGGAACCGTAAAGGTGTGTCAGTTTATTTTTCACCCAATTAACTCGGACGCATCTTCCGAAATACCAGGCCGCGTCGGGGAGTAACTCAAACCTCCCCCTTGATATATTTTCGCCGTCCGGGCCGCTGTTCCATAAACACATTTTATAGGCTATTAATAATCCGAGATCTAATAGAGATTTTCCTGTAAAGGGCTGACCTGCAATTAAACTGTGTTTAAAGGCGCCGCTCTCCAGGGAGCGCTTGGGAAAGAAATGTTGCGTCCCAAGTGTTTATCTTTCTTGGCAAGCCGGCGAGAGAGGAAATGGCAGGGGGCTTAACACAACTCCCCTCCCCTGCCCGCGTCTCTGCTACCGAGGGCTGCCCAACCTGCGGGGCGCACCTGGAGACCCCCCCGCTGTTGCAATCCCTCTCCAGACGACCAAGATCTGTTCCCCTGGAAGAAATGGCTGCTCTGGAGGGCAGACTCTGTGGCACTATACCCCGATGAGGTCCCTCCCCTCCCCAAACCCCGCCCTCCACAAGCTCCAGGTGTTTCCCAACCCAGAGCTGGGAACCGAAACCCTCCCAGGAATGAGGTTGGGGAACTGAACCTGGGTCTCCCCCAAGCCTGAGGGCAGCACTAAGTGCTACACCTCACTGCCTCCTCTTGTGCCAGAAGAAGAAGAAGAAGAGGAGGAAGAGGAGGAGATTGGATTTATCCCCCGCCCTTCACTCAGAGACTCAGAGCGGCTTACAAACTCCTTCCCCTTCTCTTCCCCACAACAGACACCCTGTGAGGTAGGTATGGCTGAGAGAGCTCTTGACGGAAACTGCTCTTTTTCAAGAACAGCTCTTATCAGAACTATGGCTTGCCCAAGGTCATCCAGCCAGGTGCAAGTGGAGGAGTGGGAATCAAACCCGGTTCTCCCAGATTAGAGCCCGCGCACTTAGCCGCCACACCAAACTGGAGAAGAAGAAGAAAAGAGTTGTCTTTATATCCTAACCTTTCACTACCCAAAGGAGTCTCAAAGTGGCTTACAATTTCCTTTCCCTTCCCCTCCCCACAACAGACACCCTGTGAGGTAGGTGGGACTGAGAGAGCTCTCTTGAGGACTGCTCCTGGGAGAACAGCTCTGAGAGAACTATGGCTTGCCCAAGGTCATCCAGCAGCTGCAAGTGGAGGAGTGGGGAATCAAACCCGGTTTCCCGGATTAGAGTCCATGCACTTAACCACGACACCAAACTGAAGAGATTGGATTTATACCCCGCCCTTCACTACCAAAAGGACACTCAGAACGGTTTACAGTCTCCTTTCCCTTCCCCTC
>NW_015181694.1:0-1661 GCF_001447785.1 Gekko japonicus
CCCCACAAAGCAGGCTCAGGGCGGCTTACCCAAATTAATGCATCGTAACAATTAAAACGACATAAAATAATCTTAAAACAATTCCATTATAAATAATGAATAATTCATCATGTGATGACGGTGTTTGTTTAGTTGTTTAAGATGGCGTGCAGTGAGAGTGCATACAAAATTAACAGCTATTCTGCTCAATGGTCTTCCAATACAAGCAGCTGTGCCGGCTAGACGTCAACGCCAAGGGCCAGGGCTCTTGTTGGTGGTAATAAGGGTGGTGGCTCCTTAGTTGAAAGCCTGGTGGAAGAGCTCCGTCTTGCAGGCCCTGTGGAACTGTAGAAGATCTCGCAGGGCCCTGATCTCTTCCGGGAGCTCATTCCAGGAGCTTTTCCTAACATTGTTGTATTTTCCAGTGACTCTTGTCTTCTCATAAAGTGACAAAGTACAATAGCCTCAGTTAAGTCATTTCAGCTTTGAAGAGGCTGAAATGACTAAACGGAGGCTATTGTACTTTGGTTGCATTATGAGAAGAGTCACTGGAAGATACAATAATGTTGTACAAGACAATACAATAACGTCTGAGCCAGCATGGTGGAGTGGTTAAGAGCAATGGGCTCTAATCTGGAGAACTGGGTTTGATTCTGCCCTCCTCCACATGAAGCCAGCTGGGGGACCTTGGGTCAGTCACAGCTCTTTCAGAGCTCTCTTCGCCCCCAAATAAGTCTAGCTTGCCACCTTAGTGGTGCATACTGCTAAAAGAGCTAGAACTTCAGCCTTCCCGATAATCTTAGGATCTCCTGGCTGTACTAAACATAGTGCCATATGATAATGATGATGATGACAATAATAATTACAATAATGTTGGGAAACTTTGATGGCTCAACTCAAATACAGCGATACTTTCCTGGTGGCCAGTGATCCCCCCCCCCTGTTTAATTCACTGCATTTAAATACACACACACACTCAGCTTCAGCTAAATTAAAAGACGCCTGCTCCTTGGGAGGAAAGCGATGGTGAACCTAAACAGCATGATGAAAAGTAGAGACATCACCCTGCCAAAAAAAGTCCGCATGGTCAAAGCAATGGTATTCCCAGTAGTCATGTATGGTGCGAGAGTTGGACTATAAGGAAGGCCGAGCGCCGAAGAATAGATTCTTTTGAACTATGGTGCTGGAGACGACTCTTGAGAGTCCCTTGGACTGCAAGAAGATCAAATCAGTCAATCCTAAAAGAAATCAACCCTGACTGTTCCCTGGAAGGCCAGATAATGAAACTGAAGCTCAAATACTTTGGCCACCAAATGAGAAGGGAGCACTCACTGGAGAAGACCCTGATGCTGGGAAAGATTGAAGGTCAAAAGACGGGGACGGCAAAGGATGAGATGGTTAGATAGATGGTTAGACAGTGTCATAGATGCAATGACCATGAAGTTGAGCAAACTTCAGAGGACGGCGGATGACCGGAAGGCCTGGCGTTATCTGGTCCATGGGGTCGTGAAGAGTCAGACTCAACTGTGCGACTGAACAACAACAACAACAACTCAGCTTCAGCTACAGTGCTCTAACTAGATGACTTCAAGCTTGATTTGATAAAAAAACCCACTTATCTGTCTTTTGGGGTAGTCCACGTATCCGTAAAATTCTCCTCCGACACCACATTTTAAAGACTG
>NW_015181695.1:0-1258 GCF_001447785.1 Gekko japonicus
GGCTTGGGTGAGGGTTCCCATGGCCGCACCGGGGCCCCAGGGGGAGCTGGTCTCGTTTCTTGGCAGGGTTGACAGTGTTTAACCTGTTCCTCTATTTTCCCATCCATCCCCAGCCACCACACGTAGCTGCGCACTAAGGCTTTCATGCGCACGATCCCTGGGTGGGTTTCGTGCAGCACCTCTAGCACGCGCGTTTGCAGGGGGTAGGGAATCACCACTCTACTTCCCCACAGGAGTCACCCTTTATGTGCCGACAGTTCGTCCCATCTGGACGTATATGCAGCAAATTCTAGGCCCACTTGACCTGTGGGCCAGCCCCTCCCCACCCAGTCCAGAACCCGGGACAAGATGCGGTTGGCTTCCCTTGGACCTGCAGGCACGGGCGATGTGGCTCTGCTTTCCACAGGAGCGACAAACGGCATCCTGGAACCGACAGGACCGTCTTTCATGAGCCTCTCCACAGCTTGCGCAGGTCGCTGGTGAACTGGAGGTTGTCCCGGACGGTGGAGGACGGGAGTCGTGTCGAGTGGGCCGCCGGACTTGTATCACATCTTCCTCATCTGAGGAGCCTGGGTCCATTGTGGGGGACATCTGGTGTGACGCAGCTGATGGCGGTCAATCCCGATGCAACTTTTCGAATGTGTTGGCTGTCTGTAGCATGGTCTCGGCTGTCAGCTTGGCAGTTCCCATGAGCTTCCTTCTTAGTTTGGGGTCGCGGAGGCCCCAGACGAACTGCGTGAGGATGATCTCTTCGACCCCTGGCAGCTCGCAGTCCATGGTTAGCTGTCATAGCTCTGCTATGTAAACGGTGGCGGCTTCCCCGGACTTTTGCATACGTGCCCATAAGTCCATATGTTTTGTTATCTTTGTGGGCTTTGGCGCGAAGTAGCCATTCAAGATTTTTAGGAGGTCATCGTACGTTTTGTCCTCCAGCTTCACCGGAGCGATGAACCCTTTGACCAGACGGATGGTGGTCACCCCACATGAGCTTACTAGCAGGGCCCTCTTCTTACCGGTGTTAGTGATGTCATGGAAGTCGAGGTGGTTGGTCAGCTTGTCCACCCATGCTTCCCAGAACTCGGGATGCATGTGGTTGAAATCTGCAATGGCTCCAGAGGGAGCAGCCATGACTCTGGGACAATGCAGGGAGCATTGATCAGAGGAACGGGGCGCGATGCTCTGCTGCTGGGAAGCGGTGCGGTGCACGGTGTCCGGTTGATCGATGCTCATTGCAGGTCTGGCTTTGGAGTATGGCTGG
>NW_015181696.1:0-1251 GCF_001447785.1 Gekko japonicus
TTGGGCCCACTGGTCCAATTGCTTTGGGAAATCGAGGTTTATGTGTGGAGAGACTCCCGAAGTAACTCGGAAAATTTGGAGCCTCTCTCTCAAATCCACAACCCCTCTAGAGCCACTAACAGCACCGTGGGAAAAAAAGTAACTTCCCCCCCCCAACATAGAGAACAATGGTGGGGATAGGGGCAACCTGTTTGAGGGCCCGTAGAATTGGACACCCTGGTTCAATGTTTTTGAAACTTGGTGGGTATCTTGGGGAGAGGCTCCAGCATCTATTCTGTGAGTTTGGAGCCTCTCCCTCAAACCCCCTCCCCTCCAGCTCCAGAATATACCCTATGTTTTCGACCTTGACTTCAATGGCCCATAAAATATAATGGGGCTGAAATTGACATTCGGCTGGCCGAAAGACTGCTGAATCGGCTCCTACTGACGAAGCTGACATGCACTGCTGGCCGAAATTGATTCGGACGAATCTGAATCGGCCAAATGTTTGTGTTTTTTTGCACACCCCTACTTCAGACTATAGGGATTACTTCCACTGAAGAAAATGGCAGCTTGAAAAGGCAGAAACTAGGGGAAAATCCATGCTAAGTTCCCTCCCTGCCCCAAACTCTGTTACCACCAACGGCCTGCCTTGTTGTTTGGGGAAATTAGCTAGGCAGCAGGCAAGGCCACAGGGGTACAGGAATCACACACCACTTGTATACTGAGGTCCAGCACAGTAGGAAAACTCCAGATTTGAAGAGTAAATTAAATAGTTTTTAATTAAAGTATTTCCCTAACTACAAGCACACTAAACATTCAAAAGAGCAAGGTGTGACAAACCCCCTTATTTCTCAGTATGTAGGGTTTGGTTCTCAGGCTGGAGCAGTCTTATTTTCCACTGACATGGTCTGACAGCCTCTTTGAACCAGGAACCCACACAGTTCGTCTTTCTGTCAAAAATCAAGCCACTTATTGTCTCTGGGGTTTTTCATGAACACTGCCTTTTTATAGGATGAAGCTTACTGTTTAACTTTGTCAGATACTGTCAGACACTGAGGTACATGCAACTTGGAACAGTAAAACCAACTGGAGAATTTATTTACAAAGACAAGCAGGAAATATATGTACAAGGGAAAACTTTGATGCTTGTGGATACGTAGTTGCAGATGGTATATTTCAGCTTTAGGTTGGTCATATCTAAGGTCTGCCCCTACTGGCATCATACACCTCCTGAGACCCATATGATCCGCAAAACTACCCTATGAGGTA
>NW_015181697.1:0-1235 GCF_001447785.1 Gekko japonicus
CTGAGGTCCTGCAAGGAATCAGGAGGGAAAGCCAGTAAACAAGTTGGGAATTTCATCCATATTTTATGCGTACTTGGAGAATCCCCTCGCGTTCTCTGATTGGGATTCTTAGGTACCTCCTACATTAATTCTGGTGTAGGAAACTTCCGTTATAACACAGGCTCACAGCAGAACAGACTGCCTCCCCAGATGACGATGGAGAGCCACCTGAGGGTTCAACCTCAGAACGGTGTGTCAGCCAAACAGCTTAATTATGGAGGGGGGGGGGATAAGTTTCTTTTTCTTTTCTTTTTTTGCCACAACAGGAAGAGAGATGAGGTGGAGAAAAAGCTGAGAATAAGTGAAGACATGTAAATAGTATATGAATGTTGTCTAATGGATCTCTTGTATAATGATGGCACTCTCTTCCTCGTAGGGTTGCCAGCCCCCAGGTGGGGCTTGGAGAGGGTTACCAGCCTATCAGCTGGCCAGTGGGGACTTACTAGAAGCAGGCAGGAGGCCCCGGGATATGTCACTGGCAATGTTGCAGCATCATTTCTGGCATACACCAGTTTTACCATAGAGTTTTTACCATAGTTGTTGCCCAAATGCCAGAGCATTGCCATGACATCCCTGCATTGTGATGTCGCTTTCAGTACATGCTGGAAGTGATGTTGCCACATTGCTTGTGATGTAGCCTGGGCCTCCCTCCCGCACCTGGTTAGTCCCCCCACATCCTCCACTGGATGCCAGGAGGGACCTAGCAACCTTAGGCCTGGAGTTATCTCAGAATTACAACTGATCTCGACACTACAAAGATCTAGGGTTGCCAGATCCCCGGTCCGGGTGGGGGTTCCTCTGATTTTTCGGGCTTCTGCCCACTAGCAGCCAGTTGGCCAGTCGGGAAGCCCTGCCTCCAAACAAGAAAGTCACACGGCGACGTCCCTGACATGATGACATCATGCAGAAGTGACATCATCATGTTGGGACATTGCATGGTGACACTCTGCTTTTTGGGCAAAACTCTATGGTTTTAAACCAAAAACCAGCCAGTTGGCCAGTGGGGAAGCCCTGCCTCCAAACAAGAATGTCACACGGCGACGTCCCTGACATGATAAAATCATGCAGAAGTGACATCATCATGTTGGGACATTGCATGGTGACACTCTGCTTTTTGGGCAAAACTCTATGGTTTTAAACCAAAAGCCCATGGAGTTTTGCCAAACATGCAGAGTGTCGCCATGTGACATCATAAC
>NW_015181698.1:0-1243 GCF_001447785.1 Gekko japonicus
ATGTATAAAAGAAATGTAACTGACTTTTTTGTTTGTTTGTTGGAAAAGTATAAATATATATATATATAAAAAAGAAAGTCTCTTGTTTGCCTGGAAAGACTCATACCCCAAAAGGGAGAGGGAGACAGTAAGAGCCAAAGCCAGATGGTAAGGAGGGACTACTACAAAAATTTCCCACAAGGAGGTAGGAGAAGCCTATGGGAGAGCTGAGTATCAGTGGCTTAGAAGGCAGTTTACATTAACTTTCAGGTCCCAAGTTCTTTTTCCTAACCAAGGCCCCAACCACACATGCCAGAAAATGCGGGGGGATGGCTATTTGCACTGTCACATTCTGATCCGCCATTATGCAATCAGATGCGACGGCGGCGCACCGGGGTTTCGTCCTTCAGCGCGCGCGCTGCAAAGAGAATGGCCGGAGGGAATAGGTGTGTGCCGGCGCAATCACACCAAACGAGTCTGTCTGCAGCCCATGGCAAACCACTTGCTAGTAGATCTTTGCAAGTACTTTTAAACTGCGCATCTTTGGCAACACGTCACGGGTTGGCCACGGGGGCACTACGCTTCCCAGATGTTACGGTGTGATCACGCCCTGAAAATCTGCCCAGCATTCGTGTCTTTCACGTGGCAAATTCTCCATGTGACCGGGGCCCAAGTTCTGTTATCAATAGAAAGGTGCGTCCATGAGGAACTAATAAAGAAAATGCATTCTGAGTGACTTCCCTTCAAGTAAGTGGGCAGCAACAGGTGGTTGTGGCCGATGTGCCTGTGTGGGGCATTCATCGCCATTCACCTCCTGGAACTATCTGTGATCTGGTCACAAATTTGGACTCTGTAAATCGGAGTTCCCACTTTGTCCTAAGTGTAGTGAAACAGCCTGCAGATGATGCAGTGGGGTGCCTATAGTGACAAATCACATATACCAGAAATCAAAAGAATAGCAAATCTGATTTTACTTTCCTGTCTCACATATCTCCAAAGAGTGAGTGGCTATGGCAGCAGGAACTTTTTTTTGGAGGGGGGAATAATACAGAATTATAAGAGAAGATGGGAGATTGTGAAAAGTTAAATGGATTTGTTTTGAATGTTTACTCTGTTAAAACTAAGCTAAATGCACACTGAAAATATTAATTTACTTTATTTTCGTTATTATGTATGTCAATTTTCATTATTTTGTTAGTTTTTAACTTCCATTGGCTTCAATGGGAAGCATTTCACCCATCCAACTGGGAAATAAATTCTTAGG
>NW_015181699.1:0-1408 GCF_001447785.1 Gekko japonicus
AGGGTTGCTACACAGAGGCAGGGAATGAATGTCTCTTGCCTTAAAAACAGTATGAGGGGGGTCACTTTTAAGTTAGCTGTAACTCGACAGCACTTTCCACCTCCAACAGTAAAAGTAGCGTTGAGTCCTGATTAGAGTGCAAGGTAAAGTAAAGGTAAAGGTTCCCTTGCTCGAAAGCCAGTCGAATCCGACTCTAGGGTTGCGGTGCTCATCTCCGTTTCAAAGCCGAAGATCCAGTGCTGTCTGAAGACGTTTCCGTGGTCATGTGGCCGGCATGACTAAACACCAAGGCGCACGGAACGCTGTTACCTTCCCACCGAAGTGGTACCTATTTATCTACTTGCAGTTTCTTGCTTTCGAACTGCTGGGTTGGCAGGAGCTGGAACTAGAGACGGGAGCTCACTCCGTCATGTGGCAACTCGGGTCTCGAACTGCTGAACTACCGACCTTCCACAGCCTGCAGTTCAGCATCTTAACCACTTCAGCCACCTTTAGAGTGCAAGACCAAGGCTCAAACCCCCACTTTGCCATGGAAGCTGAGTGAGTGATTAATCCCTCTCAGAGGGTTGTTGTTGGGAGACTAAAATAGAGGAGGGGAGAACAATCGTGTAAGCCACTTTGGGTCCCATTGAGGAGAAATCAGGGTGTCAATGTATAATAATAATAATAATAGCAGCAGCTTTGGGCTTGATTTCCAGTATGTCATCAAAAACCATTGGCCACCAAAACAGAAGTTTGGCTGTAGACTTTGCTACCAATCCCACCTGTAGACTGTTTACTTTGCTTTAAATATCCAGAAAACACGTGGACTGGGGGTAAACTGACAAGTACTGTAGCAAATTTTTTAAAAAGTAGAAGTGACTTTCATTTGAAAATGCAGTGGTGTGCCATGGCATCTCTGTGGGGAAACCGTTTATAACGTGGCAGCTTTGAAAACAGAGGATGATGAATATGCAAATGAGACCAATCAGCATCTGTGGAGTTCTGCAGATGAGAAGTAGCAATGAAATGTGAAATAGCTCACAAATCAAAAATATCACCCATAAAACATTCATTGGAAATATTCATGATAATGTAGGGATACAAGCTATATAATCAAGTGATATATTTGCATATAAAAAAGAAGACCCTTGTGTGAAATCCTCTCCCCCTCCCCCGCCCTATAGGCTCATGCACAAAAAAAGAAGATTAAAATCAACGGTAGGCTATTTAAAGCAAACGGCTATTAATAATGTGATGCCTCCATGTGGTAAAATGCATTTTGCCTAGAGTATACAAATTAGATACTTCAATACACATACAACATACTGTGTTTGCACATAGTTGAAATGCTAAAAACTCCCTCAACAGATATATTCACTGCAGAGGTTTAGTGAATTAAAAATTTCATGACTATGAGAGGGGAAAA
>NW_015181700.1:0-1240 GCF_001447785.1 Gekko japonicus
ACGGAGTGACGCAACTTCGTCTATTGATACAGAATTAAATTAAATTAAATTAAACCAAAATACTTCAAATAAAAAGCCTTATAGTAACTGCAAGGAGTAATTGCAAGAATTAACTCTGCCTTACTTTTATTTTTTATAGCCATTCTTGCCGCAAAGAGGGTCGGCTGGAAAAACGAGACGGGTGCAGAGACGACTGAGCAGAGCGGGTCGAGTGGAGCTGCTGCCAGAGAGGGCGTGGAGTGCAAGCTCGGAGTTGTTCGGAGCTGCTCGGAGCCGTGCGGAGGTGCTCGAGTGGAGCTGCTGCCGGAGAGGGGGCGTGGCGTTCAAGCTCGGAGCTGTTCGGAGCTGCTCGGAGCCGTGCGGAGACACTTGGAGGCCCAGAGACGAAGCCGGGGAGCGGAGATTGAGTCCGGAATCATTCGGAGAGGTCCGGAGGTGCTTGGGAGACCCGGAGAATCGAGCGGAGGCGACGAGAACCAGCACGGCAGCGCAAAGGGGATAGGCGACGCTCTGCGCACGCGCAACAACAAGACAGGACGAGCTGCCAGACAACCAGCATTAGGACCCAGAGGAAGGCAGGGGGCTCAAGGGAACAAGTAGCAAAGAATATACTATTTGGAAAAGTGTGGACCATCTTGTGATAGGAGGGGGGGAAAGTACAGAATTATATTTAACTGGGAGAAAATATATAGGCTGATAAATAGTTTGGTCCTCAGGGTGTAAAATAAATGGCCACTGGAGGAAGTGGTTCTAGAAAAAGCTCATTAACATCTCCTGGCCAACCTGGTAGCCAAACTCAATTAAAATTTGGCACAATGAGCTCAGGTCAGACTCAAAGTAAAGAAATGAAAAATTTAATTAAAGACATAGTGGAACAAACCACAAAACATATATTAGATACGGCACTCCCAGATTTACTTAAAAAAGAAATTGAACCTTTGCAATCAAAAATGAGTGAAATGATGAAACAAGAGTTAGAACCGATCCAGAAGGATATCTCTGAAATTTCACATCAAATGAAGACAGATAGGGAGGAAATAAAATCAAATATGGAGGAAATCAAAAAACAAATAAGTGAAAATAAGCAGGAAATTATGAAACTAGCTACAGCTGGCGCAGGTACAGACGACAAAGTGCAAGAACTAGATCAAGAAGTATATGAATTAAAATATACGACGAATAAAATAGAAGAAACTCTGATGAATATAGAGTTAGACAGGGCAGCTCTGGTCATTAGGTG
>NW_015181701.1:0-1320 GCF_001447785.1 Gekko japonicus
GGTGATCTGGAACTCTTGTAAGGCAGCCACAAAAACCTTTGCAAAATGTTGGCAAAGCCACATTTGCTGCTCTGGAGATCAACTTGGCAAATACTTTACTCTGCTATTGCCAGGTTTGCAAAGAGGACATAATAAATTAATAGTCTTCATGAGTTTTGCTCTGGTAGTGGATGGTATGTGTATGGGAGAGGGGCATCCTTAAATTTTTAAACACTTTGCTCAAATCAAGTGGTTTTTTACATGAATAAAGTGATCAACTGAGCTTAGTAGAATTTTTTGAAAATAGAAAAGGCGACTTTGTGCTTGGCTTGGCGTAAGTTATACATTACACATTCCCCTCCCTGTCAAGTCATTTCCCCCCATTACATCCCCCCCCGTCAAGTCACAGCTGTCTTATGGTGAGGGGGGGGTGGTTCAAGGCAAGAAGCATTCAGAGGTGGTTTGCCATCGCCTGCTTCCACATCATGACCTTGGTATTCCTCAAAAGAGCTCTCTCAGCCCCACCTACCTCACAGGGTGTCTGTTGTGGGGAGGGGAAGGGAAAGGAGATTGTAAGCCGCTCTGAGGCTGATTCTACATTGGCTTTTCCCTCCGTTGGAACAGAAATCCCCCTCGGCATTGCATGCTGCTTTCACTTCCTTTGATCATCAGATTTTATGGTAGCCTCCACACTCCCTGCTGCTTTCGCTTTCTTTGATAATCAGATTTTATTGTACCTTCTGCATAGCTTTATCATAGCTTTATGGCTGTTCAGTGGTGACTTTGCAGTCAGTAGGTGTTGCCCCGAGGTATCTGAATGTGTTTTTCAGCTGTACTTTCCCCTCCCAGGTGAGAAAATATGGAGCGAATGCTAGATGCAGAATCGCCCAGAGACTCCTTTGGTTAGTGAAGGGTGGGGTATAAGTCCAATCTCTTCTTTTCTTCTTTGGTGGTCTCCCATCCAAATACTGACCAGGACTGACCCTGCTTAGCTTCCGAGATCTGTTGAGATCGGCCTATCGTGGGCTGTCCCAAGTCAGCACCCATTATATATAAGCACTGCACTGTAAAAATAATTTCGAAATTGCATGCACTTGAACCCTGATACTAATTGATTATAAGTGTCATGAATTTCATTGCAAATTACAGCGGGGAAAGCATGTTTAGGTTTGTCGCTTTAGCCAGTCATGAGATAGCATTGCTTTTAAAATTGCTGCTAAGCTTTTCAGATTTTAAAACTTTTTTTTTTTAAAAAGTGAACTAGTATAAGCAAGAAACTGCCACTGGAATGAGAATCCTAGTATCGTGGCTAGTGAAATAAAACCATTTACTGAGTGCTTA
>NW_015181702.1:0-1335 GCF_001447785.1 Gekko japonicus
CTTAGAAAGTTTGACTGTCCTTTGTTCTAACTCTCGCCTGGGACACAGAAAAGAGGTAAATGTTAAAGGGACAACATGTAGCTTAGAGAAGCTAGATAGGATGTTTATATGTTTTAAACTCCCAGGTCCTTTCCTCCATATGTAATCAGTAAACTTTACTTTTTAAAAAACTA
This sequence comes from Gekko japonicus, assembly GCF_001447785.1. Lineage (NCBI taxonomy): Eukaryota > Metazoa > Chordata > Lepidosauria > Squamata > Gekkonidae > Gekko > Gekko japonicus. The sequence continues at coordinate 174 of NW_015181702.1, forward strand.
ATACACATGTGTGCTGCTTGCTTCTTTCACTGTGCGATGGCTCACTATTTATGATTTTTGTCATGGAAACAGTAATTAAGAAGAAGAAGAAAAAAAACATGAGATGGATTGATTCAATAAAGAAAGCCAAGGCCCTCATTTTGCAAGACCCAAGCAAGGCTGTTAACAAGAGGATGTTTTGGAGATCATAAATTCATACAATCGCCATAAGTTGGAAGTGACCTGATGGCTCTTAACACACACATGCATATAAGGGTTCTGAGCCGAGCAATATGCTGCTACAATGTTTGCTTGCTAGAGTTCTCATCTCCATGGTCATGTGTATGTTCTAAATATGCATGATCTGAGGCCAGATCATTTGGAATACTGTGTGCAGTTCTGGTCACCACACCTTAAAAAGGAGGTGGTGGCGGCTACAAGCATGGACGGCTTCAAAAGGGAATTAGATAAGCATATGGAGCAGAGGTCCATCAGTGGCTATTAGCCACAAGGTATAGATAGGGACTTTGGGGCAAGTGATGCTCTGTCTTCTTGGTGCTTGGGGGGGTCAACAGTGGGAGGGCTTCTAATGTCCTGGCCCCACTGGTGGCCCTCCTGATGGCACCTGGTATTTTTTGCCACTGTGTGACACAGAGTGTTGGACTGGATGGGCCTTTGGCCTGATCCAACATTGGCGTCTCTTATGTTCAGAGAAATGTAGCTGCATACCCTATAACCTGAGGTATGAGTGTCCTGGATTTATTTTGTATGTATAGGGCACAGGATAGTTGTGATGGGCTGCAGACTTAGGCCGAATCTGCATCTAGCATTTGCTCCGCTGTCTTACCAAACGCACACCGGAACAGAAATTCCCATCTACATTGCATGTCACTTTCACTTTTTTTTAAATTGATTGTCGGATTTTATAGCAGCGTCCAGACTTCGTTTGATCTCTGGTTTTATGGTGGCTGTCTGCATAGATTTATGGCCATTTTATGGCCATTTGGGGGTGACTCTGAAGTCAGTACAACCTTGGCCTGGGGTATTTGGCCCAATCTGCATCTAGTATTTGCTCCGTTGTTGTACCAAACCCACACTGGAACAGAAAAAAGATGTGGTTCAAAACCACATTCAACTACCCCAGGCCATCACCTTACTGACTGCAGAGTCACCCCCGAGTGGC
>NW_015181703.1:0-1307 GCF_001447785.1 Gekko japonicus
CTCACTCCTTTAGTCTTCCTTCCTAGTCAGCTGTCAGTTCTTAACTGCCACTTATCAACTGAAGAAGTCCATTCGAATCCCCTGTCACTCAAGGTTTTCAGACCAGGTTAACCATTTACTGTCTGTCACAGCCTGAGACCCTGGAGAGCTGCTGCCAGTCTGAGTAGACAGTACTGACCTTGATGGACCAAGGGTCTAATTCAGTATAAGGCAGCTTCATGTGAAGACAGGGGAATTGGATAACAGGAAGAATGGGATCCAACAGACCACAAGCAGCGTCTACGTGGAGATCATGGCTTTCCTTCCTGTCACTTCTGACTACAGCCCCTTGCATCTCCCCAGAACCATGCCTGTATATCACGTTTTTTATCCTACCCTTCCTTCAAGTAGCTCAGGAACTCATAAATGGTTCTTCCCTGCATTTCTATGTTTATTAACTTATACCCGGCCTTCCTTCCCAGAGGGGGGGACCCAAAGTAGCTCGCATCATTCTCTTCTCGTCTGTTTTATCCTTACAAAATGTGCCTGTGAAGTCGGTTAGGCCTAAGAGGGTACAACTTTCCCAGGCTTCCATGGCAGAGCGGGACTGCACAACACTGACTCTCAGGGGTCATTTCGTAGAAAAAGAGGTGCAGGAGCTCGTTAGCATAACTTATTTGCATATGCCACACCCCCTGACATCACCGGAAGTGTGTCAGAAGGCAACACCCACCGCTCAGGCTCCACTGGACTGTTTTGGATTGCTAGCTATGGGGGGGGGAACGCGCAGGTCTGCCCTCACAGAGGAGGGAGAGCGTGTACCTGAAGGTGGGCTGGGGGGGGGGCCTCTGCAACTTACCTGGCTGCTTTTTGCTCCTCATGGCCCGACTGAGGGCTGCTGAGATCAGGGGGCGGGACTTGTTGCATGTGCCCGCCCCCTGGGCTCCTTACTGCCGGAGCTCTGTTCCTGTGCGCTCCCGCAGGAAATGACCCCTGTTGGCTCTCACAACCCTGTGAGGCAGGTTAGACTGAGAGGGTTTCTGGCCTAACGCCACCAAGCGAGATCTGTGGTCGAGTAGGGATGAACACGAGCACCTGGAAGTTTGGAGGCCTTCACAGCCTCCGAGGATAGCGACATGGGCTGCTGAATCAAGGAAGGATGTCATTTCTACCCATGCAAAGATAATTTCCATCTTCCCATGGCAGCCCCACACATCTTATTCCATGCTGCTCGTGGGATCCTCTTGGCCCCCAAGAGCCGTTTTTCAGGAAATATAGGGGCTGCAGTGGGAAGAAGAGGTGGAGCTTTGCCTGCCGTCCTTTGCATC
>NW_015181704.1:0-1249 GCF_001447785.1 Gekko japonicus
TGAGATGGGCCATGGAGGCTGAGTTGCTCATCCTCTAGAACTTGTACTCCCTGCAGCAACTGGATGTGGCTGAGCCATTGCAACAGGTGCATGCCACATCCTCAGATGGGGTCAACCAGTGAATAGCTGCTCCCTCCTGGCCTGGACCCAGATTAGGCAGCTGATGTAGTCTCTGGTGGGGCTGGGGACTCAGGCACAAGTGGACAGATGCCATGTCCCAGGCGCAGCAACACTTGGATGGCCTTGCAGAGGTTCAGGGTATGGCAGCTGATCACCTTTAGTGACTGGTGGTTGTCACTGAGGGCATGGGCAGGTGGCAGACATTCTCACAGAAATGTTGGCTGTGTTCCATGGTCTTTTGGTGGCCCCTGATCCTTTGGCCACCCCTCCCACTCTGCCAGTGGCTGGGATCCCCAGGGGCTGCCCCTAGGAATGGGTTCACTAACATGGCTGATGTGGTGGGAGGTGCCCCCACCACTGCGTACCTGTGTTTTTGGGACAACTCATGGTGGCCTGAGCCCTAACAAGCTCAGGGGTGCAGGCAAGGTTTGGATGATGGCATGTGGGCTGGCACGGTCCCCTTCCCCTCTTCGTGTTGCTGCCTGTTTGGTAGAGCCCTGTGCCCTTAAGGGGATGGGGTAGGGGTATGGGTGGGGCCTGGCCCTGCAAGGGCCTGTCCACGTGCCCTCTCCTTGTGCCTTCATCTGCCACCCTGTGGTTGGTTGTTGTCTCATTGCTGTGCTTGTGGGAGGTCTTCTGGGTGTGATGGGGCCATTGCTGAGGGCATCGGCATGGTCACAACTCATGCAGTCCCACTGTAGGAGTGTTTGCATGGTCCCTAACCTCTGCGGTATCCCCTTAGGGAATGGTCCAGTGGTACTGCTATTGCCCCAGCAGATGGCTGCCTCCACCAGGGCAGCCCTCAGGATTGGGCTGTTAGGAAACTAATGTTTGCCATCTGGAGAAGGGAGAAGTGGCAAGGAACGGCAGACACCTGTGTTGGAACACATGCAAACATTTTGTGAACATCCTTCTCAAGCCCTTGCACATGTCCATTGAGCATTTCTAAGTGTTCAATGTTGTTCAGTCGCACAGTCGAGTCTGACTCTTCGTGACCCCATGGACCAGATCACGCCAGGCCTTCCTGTCTTCCGCCGTCCTCTGAAGTTTGCTCAATTTCAATAGTATTCAATAGTGTTCAATAGTAGAGCTCATAAAACAGAAGAGGGCTGGAGTTGACCATGGAGGT
>NW_015181705.1:0-1288 GCF_001447785.1 Gekko japonicus
CCCAAATTCCCTTGTGTGAACGGGACCAATGGCAACCAAAAGGTTAAGGAGAAGGAGATATACTGTACTGTTGGGGGCGGGGTTAAAGTATTATTGAACTTGGTTTCAACCATAATGCTGTTTCTGGTCTCTGTTCTACATACTCATTGTAAGCAAGGCCCAGCTTACAACATAAGCATTCTTTGAATAGCTTGTCTGTACCTTCCCTTAAGGAGCTGTGGTGGCTCAAGTGGTTAAGACGCTGAATTGCAGGCTGTGGAAGGTTGGTAGTTCAGCAGTTCGAGACCCGAGGGTGTCGCATGACGGAGTGAGCTCATGTCTCTAGTTCCAGCTCCTGCCAACCTAGCAGTTCGAAAGCAAGAAATTGCAAGTAGATAAATAGGAACCACTTCAGTGGGAAGGTAACAGCGTTCCATGCCGGCCACATGACCACGGAAATGTCTTTGGACAGCGCTGGCTCTTTGGCTTTGAAATGGAGATGGGCACTGCAACCCTAGAGTCAGATTCGACTGGCTTTCAAGCAAGGGAACCTTTACTTTTACCTTTTTACCTTCCCTTAACGCTGCTTCTTTGAGTTAAGAGAGTGAAATAAGTATTTCACTGAAAAGGAATGGTATAGTACTAGAATTTGTGTTTTGACACCATGCTGCTCCCAACCTTTGTGTAGATCTCAAGTGTACTTTCTCATTAGGGCTTATATTGAGCTGCCATTGGGCCATTTTTTTATTATCATTGGCTCCTCAGCTTCCTTGTGGCAGTTGTAAAGCTGATTCCCAAATGACCTGCTGGCAGCAACTTGCTCCTTGATGCCTGGATCTCCACTCTATATATTGCTATCCAATGGATTGCACTGTACATGTGTAATGGTAGCCATTTGAGGAAACAATGATTTTATTCGATGCAAATCAAATGCACTACAGACTAGATCATTGTGTGTTGCTGATGGGTTCTGCTGTTGGTTTTAAAAAGTCATGAGTTGGGTTCATGACGAATAAATTCAGTTCATCACAGGTACTGCAACCCCCCCTCCAAAAGATAGAAGCACTAGAACTTTCAACTACAACTGAAAATGTTAATTGGTTTTACAGTCTGATTTCATCAACTCATGGCTTATAGTATAATGGTAAAATGTTAAACAAATTTGTAATTAGTATTGTGATGGTACGCTTAGTGCTGTTGGCATTCTTGCAAGCAATTTATGTCCATTTCTGGATTTTAGCAAAGTGCAAATTAATTTAGTCTGTCACAGAAGAAGATAGTTATCCTCAGGGGTCGTTTCGTAGAAAAA
>NW_015181706.1:0-1251 GCF_001447785.1 Gekko japonicus
GGTGGTCTCCCATCCAAGTACTCACCATGATCGATTCTGCTCAATTTCCAACCTCTGATAAGCTGAGGCTAGTCTGGGCTATTCAGTCTACTACTTAGCATTGATGTAGAACTCTGAGGTCTTCAGAGCCCTCCAAAGCCATTATCTCAGTAATCCTTACAACAAACATGTAAGATAGGTCAATATTATTTCCATATCGCATGGAGTGAGCAGAGGCACAGATACTAAGGACACAGCCCTATGCACACTTACCACAGAGTAAATACCACCGGGTGTTGTGAGATTTACTTCTGAGTGGTCATTAAAAACTGGCAAGGGGGAAAAACAGCACCACATCCTGTGCCTTTTAATAGAGGTTTAATGACTGGAAACGTGCTGCTGAAGATTTTCATGGCATGGAACTCAATGACATCATCCAGGCCATGATCCGGATGGCCCAGGCTAACCTGCTCTCGTCAGATCTTGGAAGCTAAGCAGGGTCAGCCCCGGTGAGTACTTGGATGGGAGACCACCAAGGAAGTCCAGGGCCGTTGTGCAGAGGCAGCCAATGGCAAACCACCTCTGAACATCTCTGGCCTTGAGAACTCTACAGTGGCCCCGGTCACACGGGCCGGAAAACGCGCGCAGGGGGGGGGGGACGTGGCTGTTTGCCCCGGAGCAAAGTAAAGCGCGGCAGCCCGATCACACGTCCCATCGAGTTCCCATGGCTAGGCCGTTAGGTGCCGATCACACAGCTATCCTGAGGCGCGGCAAAGAAGCGGCGCAGCGCGATCACACCGGCAATTGCTAGGCGCTGCTTCCGTGGCAAACGGGAATTTTCCCCCTCACCGATGTTTGCGCATGCACTGTTGGGCGTTTGTGCGCATCCTGTGGAGACTTAAAAAAAAAATCCGGTTTGCGACGGGACATGGACGGGCACCGGATGCCATGGGATTCAAGCGGAAACGCGATCAGACGCCCGACCCTGCCCCGCGATTTCCAGAAACTAGTGCGCTTTCTGCAATAGTTTTTTACTCCGCATCTTCATTGGGAAGCCACGAGTACACTACACTTCCCAGATGTTGCAGCGTGATCGCGCACTGAAAATCCGCCTGTCATTCGTGTCTTTAGTGCAGCAATTTCTCCATGTGCATGGGGCCAGTGTTGCCATAAGTTGGCTGCAATTTGAGGACATTTTCCACCCTCAATACCACCTGGAAATTGCTCTGGATCAAACTGATTAGTAAAGGGCAGGGCTTTTTTTGTAGAAAA
>NW_015181707.1:0-731 GCF_001447785.1 Gekko japonicus
GCTACCTTTGATGGCAACCCTGATGACCTCGCTTACTTCACGGTGAGGGTTCAAAAGTTTGTTACAGAGAGCCGGCACTTGTTCCGGGATGAGGGAGCGCTGATCGATGTCATCTCGGCAAGATTAAAGGGTGATGCCGCCACATGGTATGTTGGACTGCACAATGATCGTGGCCCGGAACTATTCAATCTGCGGGCATTCATGTGGGCGCTCCGTGCCAGATTTGAGGATGTCAACGCAAGCCAAAGAGCGAAAGCGTTCCTTCGGACCTACCGGCAGAATCGGAATTCGGTTCGCGACTATACGCGTGAATTCCACAAGCAAGCCGCAAAGCTCCGAGATTGCCCAGATCACATTCTAGCGGAGATGTACCGGCTGGGTCTGAATGCTGAGATACGAGAGACTGTTTTACGGTCGGTCAACCCTATCTCCCTAATGGCTTGGGCACAGGAAGCTGAGAACGCTGAAGATCGTCTTAACATGATCAAACTCGACCTGGCTGCGACTGGCGGACGTCCCTCTGCGTCGACTGTGCAAAAACAGCGCCCTCAACGCCTATCCGAATCCGCGCGGGACCTCCGGATGAAGATGGGACTCTGTCTAAAGTGCGGTGAGAAAGGCCACTTTGCCGTGGATTGTGGCAGCCGTCCGAGTAAAGACAAGCCCCCCACGCCGAAGCCTAAGGCTCCGCTACCCGGAAAAAAAGGACTCGCCAAGCCGAAGTTCTCCAA
>NW_015181708.1:0-1225 GCF_001447785.1 Gekko japonicus
TTTTCTATGAAATGACCCCTGGGGTACAGAACAACGAGTGGATACTTCCAAAGCCTGTTTGTACAACATGCTGTTGTGGAATCAGTGGCTCTAGTCCCTATGGTAAACAATTTTTTTAAAAAAAACCACTTTCACTGCAAATAAATGAAAGGTTCCTCTGGAGGTATGTGGCACAGACAGTTTAAAAAATATTTTCAACCAAAGCAGGAGATTTAAATATTTTAGCATATTTAGGGTTACTGAAAGGGAGAAAAAACACCCCTCTCAATTTTGCCACTTGAACCATATTAAATTCTTGGAGCACATCTTGTAAAAACAATATTCTCTTTTGGCACCAGCGAATTAACAACAACAACAACAACAGGCTGTTCCGTCTTCTCAGAGGCTTGTTCCAAATAACAGAACAGAGACAACAGTTTCTACAGAACGGAGTTGCTCCATTCCGGTGGGAACCTGCCACCATGGAAAATCAGGAAAGCGAGGCAACCGGGTTAAGGGTACTCCCACGGAGGACGGAAACTCTTTCCTCAAGTCAGATTGCTAGAGGCGCTTGATGACGAAAACTAGGCCAGTAAAACTCCTTTGACAGAAAGGAATGAAAAACCATCCCGTCGGAAAACATGTGTGGCTAATTCATTATTGCACTGAGCACATGCAAACATCTGGGCTCACCATCTCTCAGGCACAAGGGGCTACTCTCATCTTCATTCTCGAGGAGGCATCCTGTGCACACCCGCTGGGAAAGCCCCAGCCCTCTAGCCGGCTTAGGAGACACCTCTGAGGACTGGACAGGTGGTCTCCTGATCAATCCCATGTTATCTTGGAGACCCAGGACTGGGTTCCCACCAACCCCCATGTGTATTTCAGTGGCCAAATGCAGCTGGGATCCCATTTGGATTTGGGCCACAGTGAGGGGGCCGGGCTCTTTCCTTCCAACTCCACCCTCCCCTCGGAGTTCCCCCAGAACTGCTATTATTAAGTCCACAATGGGAGAAATCAAAAGAATTTCCGATTTCAAACCAATTAGGGCTACTAATAGTTGGGGTGATTTTTACTGCAAAAACGATGAGGGGAAAGAGGTAAAGACTCCCTACCAAAGGTGTCCCCAATATGGTGCCCACCAAGACCTCTTCTGGGGCCCACCAAGTATTTTTAGGAACCCCGGACTTCCTCCTTCACAAAGAAAAGGGAAAAATAACTTTTAAAACACCAAGTGGAGGTTTGC
>NW_015181709.1:0-1227 GCF_001447785.1 Gekko japonicus
ATCTTTAATATTCAACTGCGCAACCGACATTGTTGATTTTAATTGACCAGGTCCACCTGTCTGACCTGTTGAAGGTATAGAACCTTTTCTACTACCACTCGTGCCTGTTGCCATAAATACAAATTTAATTATTTTGTATCAAGAACAATCAATCATGTTATTTAGGAATTTCTTTTCTTTTTATATCTATATTTGTGTTTATACTTATGTAGTTGTTTCCCCTGTTTTCAGTTGTTAGCTCCTTTAAATTTCATTTATGAAGTAGGTTCTGTCCCTTTAAATCAGTCTTTTCTTGCTTCGTGGTGCCGTTCTTTTCTCTAAGCCACTTCTATGTTTTTTTCCCCTCCCTCCTCCTCTGTTGTGTCGCCAACATAGCCACGTGGTCTCCTCTGCCTCTGCCTTTCTCTGCCTTTCTGTATCGGTTCCTCCGCTTCACGTCACCGTTTTCTCCTTCGTTTGGACTTCCTCCGCCCCTCTCTCGTGTCTCCAAGGCTTGCGTCACCCCCAGCTGCTTCTTATCAATCCCTCATTAAAGGTACAGACCGAGAAGGTAAAGGAGAGACAATTCAAACAGTAATTATTTCTATATATTTAATATCTGCACTCGTCTATCCTTCCAAGCCCCTACTGCCTTTTAGACGTTTCTCCCTATTTAACTTAATTTAGATACACTTAGCCACTAAAGACGGAGCGTGTATTTTAACCTTAATTACTCCACTGGGCCGTTTCTTTTTGTTCTATACTTAGTTATTTCTAGCCACCCTCCTAACGTTTCCCTTATTTTCTCGAGGATAAAGTCTGGTTATACTTAGCTTCAGTTTTTATCTTCACTCTTACTCTTATTTCAGTTCTTTTGGCTTGTCTGTAGCTCGACATCCTTTCTTCCGTCTGGGCTCCTAATGCTCCATGCTTCTGGACTAGCTTCAAGGGAGGGAAGGGTTGCCCCCCTTACCCACCTGATGCCCGTGTCCCTTGCCAAGGGTTCTCTCTTCAGGATACTCTTGAGGAGATGTAAAAACCTTCTAAAAAAGCATTAGGTTGGGCTAAGCATGAAGCGAACTTCGCACACGCAACTGCTCTCGGCAAACCGGAACCGGATCTTCTAAAGTGCAGAAGTGATGTTGTGGTATCTGCATGTTGATTTTTTCTTTTCTTTTTTTGGTCCCTGCCCTTCCAGCATCTCCTGCTTTTAATCCTAGCAGAAGCTGGGGAAAGAATGGAGGAAAG
>NW_015181710.1:0-1253 GCF_001447785.1 Gekko japonicus
TTGCGCTCCTGCAGGAAAGGACCCCTGTAATCACATGTATGAAAGGTTTGAGGTACATCATGAAGGGAAAGGCAGAAACCTCTTGGCCTGAATGAAGCCTTATGACAATGCTTCCTCTAAGCTGTGGAGTCATGTGAGCAAAAATTCTACTTTGTGAGCTACTGGCATTAAAGTTGTGGGTGAGTGATTTGACTACTACATAAATTAGTTTGCTCTGGAGCCATCATTCCTGAGCTAAGACAAAAATATGTGAGCAGGAGGCTAAAAAAACTGAGCTAGCTCACACTAACTCAGCTTAGAGGGAACACTGCTTATGACCAGCCTGTCCAGGGCTCTTATCTGTTTTGCAAGCAATTGGTCATTACTTTATTGCCAGATGACAGAGGCTGTGCATTATGTTCCTGTATAGTGTTCTAGTGCTAATGTGTAATGGGCAGTGAAAGTGGGAGGGCAGGCATCAAAGAGATACTGTAAGGAAATACTGTAAGAATGTTAATGTTTTACGCATGCTTGTCTTCTGAGTAAAAAATAATATTGTTAATTGGGCTTGCCTGTAACCTTTATAAAGTTTACAAGTGGAGACCCGTAACAAAATGTTGCATACTGTGTTGTAGTTTATTTTAAGGTGTAGTTGTAATTGCTGTTCCCCCCCCTCCGCCAGTGTTTACACTCCTCCAGTGTTTATGCAAATCTATTAATTATAGTATTGATTCTTATTAATTCAGGTTATATTCCGCCTTTCCTCCAAAAAACTCACAGCCCACCTTCCCCCCCCCAATCAACAACTCCATGAAGCTCGGTAGCCCCTCAGAGGGACTGGCCCGAAGTGATGCATTTAAGGCTCACGATTCTGCTTCCATCCGTCCTGTCCCCGTCGCCCTCACCTACAGCCAGCTCCATGAGCACTCCTCGCTTTCCACTCTGCCACCCTTCAACACCGCCCCAAGAGTTCCGTTGCCATAGCAGCGCAACGGGCCGCTCGGCGAGGGTAGATGGGAGGAATGAAAAGGACGTGAGAAGGGCGGAGATGGAGAAAAGACCACCTCTCGCAACGGCCTTCCGAACCGGGCCCACCTAGCGTCTGGTTTGTTTGAAGTCCAGAAAACTTCTCAGGTAGCAGAAAGCACTTACGCTTGAGGGGGTCGGTACCGTAGAAAAGGCAGCCTTCTGTGTTCCCAGAACTCGATTTGTTCCGCATTATGCTATAGACAAACAACAATAACAACAAAAAGGACGGGATTCTCACAAATTAG
>NW_015181711.1:0-1234 GCF_001447785.1 Gekko japonicus
GCCCTTCCTCTTAATTGGTTCTCTGATCAATATTTGGCCCATGGCTCAAACAAATCTAGAGGAGTTGCTATTTTAATGTCCAGGACCACACAGTTTAAGCTGGACCAGTCCTTAATTGATTCGGAAGGGCGTTTTATCTTTTTAAAAGGGGACTTAAACAACAAACCTATCACATTAGCGGCCGTTTATGGTCCGAACTCCAATCAATATAATTTTCTCTCTCAGTGTTTTAATAAACTTTACCTATTCCATCAGGGTTCTATCATTGTGGGGGGAGATCTTAATCTTATTATGGATGAACATATGGATAAATCTTCAGGTAAATGGGTTAATTGCAATTCGCAAACCCCACTTAGGAATCTATTCGATACAGTTGGTTTGATTGACATCTGGAGAATGCAACATCCACATGTCAAGAATTACACCTTCTACTCCCATAAATATAATATGCATTCTAGATTAGATTATATTTTGATTTCGCAAGATCTTCTACAAGTTTGTGTTTCTTCTGAAATAGGTAGTCAAATCTGGTCTGATCATGCACCAGTACGTTGCTTGTTGCAGTTTTTAAATAATAAGCAAAAGTCACACTTCTGGAAACTAAACAAAACTAAACAAAATGACAAAAGGGCAAAATCAGAGTTACAAGATCAAATCCGGGAATACTTTCAATTAAATGACCAAAATAACATCTCCAAAAGAATCTTGTGGGAAGCTTCTAAAGCCGTAGTCAGGGGTAAATGTATTGCTCTCCTTGCCTTCTGTAAAAAAGAAAAAAGGAAAGTCAGATTAGAACTTACACAAAAATTTTTAGAACTAGAACAAAAGCACAAACTTACCTGTAGTAGGAAAATCTTTAAACTTCTGCAGGACGCTAGAAAACAGTTAGAGGCTCTGGATGCTCTAAGCATCAAAAAATCGGAATTCCATTTTCGTCAATCTAACACCATACAATCTCCTAGAAAACTAAGGTATCTAACTTGGAGACTTAAGAAGCAACGTGAAAATCACTTCATTCATGCCCTTAGAGATTCGTCAGGGAAAATTTGCTCTGACTCTAAAGACATCATTAAAATTCTAGAATCATTTTATAGGTCTCTCTATGCCTCTAAGGGTTCCGACCTTCATAGCATTCAAAAATTTCTAGACTCCATTTCGCAATTGTAAAAATTGACATCTGATCACCAAGAAGCTTTGGAAAGGCCTATAGGGATTGCGGAAATGGAGCGTGCCA
>NW_015181712.1:0-1236 GCF_001447785.1 Gekko japonicus
ACTGAACCTGCCATTTTTTGCATGAAAAAAGAGGGTCTTCCACTGATCCACAGCCCCTCTCCAGCTATGATGGCCGCTACAGCTTTGTAAGCTTACAATAACTTCCTGTAAATTGTTTTCAACTTGTGGAATGCAATTGGCATTTGCAGGGCCAGCCCCAGCTTATTTTGCACCCTAAGTGAGGATCCTTTCTAGTGCCCCCCCCATGCGCCCACCAATTTTAAAAAATAAATGCATTTTAGGAAGAATGAAAAACACAAATAATCAAGAAACTCCCAGAGTACGGGGCTGGGTGCAGTTTGGTGCCCCTAAGTGCCGGCCCACTCTAGGCAATCACCTAGTTTGTCTAGTGAGTGAGCTGGCCCTGGGCATTTGCTACAGCAATGCAGCAGGCAAGTGACTTGCAAGGATTCTTTTTTCCTTACACGGTTTCCAACAGAAGTGCATACCGATCTCCACAAGATGGTGCTCTTTCCATTCGCAAACCGGGGCCTGCGTCACAACAATTTAAATCCAATTAAACCTCTGAGTTGTAAATTATTGAGCATACCTTTGCAATAGGAGCCTGTCTTGCTCCCCAGGCTTTTACATTTACAAATAATTTGCATAACATTTCCACATGAGAGATTAGAAAATGTAGTACTTCGTCAATAAGCTCACATTTAATATTGGCTACTGTGTTGAAATGATCATAATCCATTATCTTCTGCCTGAAGGATGAGCTATATGTTAAAATATATATATTTACTGTCCCAAAATAAAAAAGCAGCATGAGATTAATCAGTCATGCTGATATTAATTCATGGTAATGCTTTGGTCAAAATTGTTGTTGGGTTTTGGGGGGGGTTTTTTGGTCTTATTGTTTGTAAGATAGCTCTATCGTGTATCTGTTGTATACTTTGCATGGTCAATTTTATGAACGCATTTGTTCTTAGCTGCCGTTGTACCGAGGCAAATGCAAACTCCAGATATATGGTGCGTACCCCATAAACATTTCTCTAGCCCCATAATATAATTTAAGAGCTGGCCATTAACAATCTGTGAGCTGACTGTCAGAATTTTTTTTCCCCATCTGAGCCAAATCTTAAATCCTTCCTTTAAAAAAAAAAAAACCTAGAAGAAGAAAAAAATGCAGCTGCTTTTAAAGATCAGGGACAGGAGAGGCTTGGAATTATATTTCTGTACCTCAGTGTAGAAATCCTGACTGATGTAGGGTTCACCGATTGACTGCAACCT
>NW_015181713.1:0-1228 GCF_001447785.1 Gekko japonicus
ATGCTTGTTCCCGGGGTAGAAGCTTACGATTTATGTAAATGATGTGGTGAAATTCCCCATCATCACCCTTTTTGAAGAAGGGCCACCCCAAGACCCCTCTCCAAGGCACCTGTTCTTACCACGAAAGGCTTTTTGTAATCAGGGGGAATACTAATGGACCAAACACTCTTTTAATGCATTAAAAGCCTGTTGGCAATCAGGAGTCCACACCACATTATTGGGGGCTTTCTTTCTACACAAATCGGTCAGGGGAGAAGCAATTTACTGAACCCCTTGATGTATCTTCTATAAAAGTTAATTAGACCGATAAATGATTGTACTTCCTTTTTAGTACGAGGTTGAGGCCACTCCTTAATGCTAACAACTTTGGCTTCTTGAGGTTTCATACTTCTTGACCCCACTACATGTCCTAAATACACTACTTGATTACACCCCATTGACACTTAGCAGCCTTTATCATAAGTCCAGCCTGCTGTATCCTTTGTAGGACCTGACATATGTGCCCCAGATGTTCCCCCCATGAGCCACTATATATGGCAACATCATCCTGATAGGCCGTTGCAAAAGGCAAACCTCGCAAGACTTGATCCATAAGTCGTTGGAAGGTCTTGCTGGCCCCATTTAACCCAAAGAGCATTTTTACAAACTGATAATGGCCCAACAGAGATACAAACACAGTCTTATCTGAAGCCTCCTTGTTTAATGGAACTTGCCAATATCCGGAGGCCAAATCGAGGGTGCTGATATAGGCAGCTCCAGCCAACTCCTCTATCAAGGTCTCTACTCTTGGGGTGGGGTAAGGATCTATCGTGGTCATTTTATTAAGTTTCCTAAAATCCACACAAAAATGGTACTCAAGTGGTGCATCTTCCCTTATTTTCTTTTCTTTTTTGGCACCATGACTATTTGGGCTCCCCACTCTGAACATGACTCTTTAATCACCCCCCACTTCAACATCTGTTGTATTTCGGCTGCAGCGACCTCCCTCATCAGGCCATCCAGGGGGTAGGGTCTGGACTTAATAGGAACCTGATCTCCTGTCTCTATATGATGCTCAATTTGATTAGTTTCACCAGGTTCGTTAGCAAATAGGGGCTGAAAACACCTCAGTACCTCCCTCAACTCTGCTAGTTGTTGCTCTGACAGGGATGGATCTATAGGTACTTCCTCCCTTCATCCCCATTTAGCAACTCCGGCACATCCCACCGCTGCCACCATGTCAAGATAG
>NW_015181714.1:0-1228 GCF_001447785.1 Gekko japonicus
ATGGAATCTAATATGTACAACAAGGGGGAATGGCATGTGCCATTTACCAGAGAGCCAGCACAGTACAACAGGTTCCAATCCCACACTCTACCATGGAAGCCTGCTGGGTGACCTTGGGCCAGTCACACGCTCTCAGCCTAACCTATCTCACAGGCTGTTGTGAAAATAAACCAAAGATGGGGAGAACGATGCTGTAAACCCCTTTGGATCCCCCAGTGGGAAGAAAAGTGGGGTATAAAATCCATAAAGAAATGAAGCTATTTTAATAGTCACAAAAGAGGCCACTGCAGCTAAAACAGCAACACAGGAATGAGCTAAAAGGCTAACTGAAGGCCTAACTACTCATTGTGGTATTTTCCCCCTCAGGTCTTCCCTGGGCCCACACAATCAAATCTATATTGTGAGGTCTGTCCTGGGAACTTAATCGCAGGCACACACGGACCCAGATCAGATTGGAATTGCTGCAAGTGGGGAGTCTTCAGCCTTGCCCCCTGCACTGTTTTCCCAACCTGAAAAACAGCACTGAACTTAACTGTAACTATTGTTCATCGGGCTGTCACGGTGCAGTCCCACATGGGAACTGTCCAGGTGTGCAGGCCGGCTGCCGGAAGATTCTTTAGCTAGCCTAGTAACAGAGCAGGAGGACCCCCTCCCAACTGGAGACACTGGAGCCGTTTCCTCGCCCAACAGTCATGTGCTACAAGGAGGGGCTCCACACTCTCCCTCAGATCTCCTGAGCTGCCACTATGAGCAGAGGTTTGTTTGTTTTTTAAATGACAATAGAGAAATAGCTCACAATGGGGGAGGGATGTATGCCTGCACAGTGACAACTCGATGAATAACAGTTACAAATAAGTGCCACACTATTTTCACTGTCGTTGTCCTGTGCAGTCCCACACAAGAGACTAACAAGCTGACTTACCAGGTGGTGGAGTGGAAAATAGAATGCAAGACTGCTGTCCCCACTGGCATCTCCCTTCTTGTATTGACATCTACAGAGTACTGCTTAATGAAGGTGTCCAGAGACAACCAGGTGGCTGCCTTGCACACTTCAGTCAACTGAATGCCTCATCAAAAAGTGGCAGGCGCTGATTGAGGCCTCCTGTCAGTATGTTAGTCAAGGGTCCACCATCGCAATTCCTTCAGAATCCCCCAGGGGATAGAATAATGGCAGAATGTGGTTAAAGACTCTTATGAACCAATTCTGTAATGGCCGTATTCTCAGGTG
>NW_015181715.1:0-1244 GCF_001447785.1 Gekko japonicus
GTGAGCCTGCATAGGTGTCGCCGTTAACAGGCACACCGCTGCATTTTGCATCAGCTGTAATTTCTGGGTCAGCCTCAAGGATAAGCCTGTGTAGAGCGAGTTACAGTACTCAAGCCTGGAAGTGACCATTGCATGGGTCACTGTAGCCAAGTCTTGGGGGGAGAGATAAGGTTTTGTCAACCTAATCTGCCAAAGTTGGAAAAAGGCAGACTGGGTGGCTGCAGTAACCTGGGCCTCCGTAGAGAGAGAGGCATCCAGTGTCACTCTCAGGCTCCTCACCTTCTGGGCTGGCATTAGAGGTGCCCCTTCCAGTGTGGGGAGCCCAATACCCATATCCCCTCTCTTCTGACTTAGGTACAAGACCTCTGTCTTCGATGGATTTAGCTTCAACCAACTCTACCGCAACCATCCAGCCACAACCTCCAAAGCCTTGGTCAAATTATCAGGGGTGGAGAACAGACAGCCTTCCAATAACAGATAGAGTTGGGTGTCATCTGCATATTGATGGCAACCCACCCCATTCCTCCGGACCAACTGGCCGAGGGGGCACATATAGATGTTAAATAGCATTGGTGAGAGGAACACCCCCTGCGGCACTCCATATTCCAGTGGGTATTGTGGGGAGGTCCTCTTGCCCAGTACCACACTCCGTCCCCGACCATGGAGAAAGGAGGAAAACCATTGCAAGGCAATCCCCTGAATTCCTACATCAGCAAGGTGGTGGGTCAATAGATTGTAATTAAACATCAACTAAGACGATGCTCTAGTCCACTGGAACTCAAGAATTATTTTGAGGTGCTTGAGAGGGTGACGGAGATGAGAGTGGAAGGAGAGCCACAAAGACCTGGAAAAGGGAGTGAAGAGGGTATGGTGCCACACGGACATGAAAGGAAATGGAAAGTGGTGGTCGTCAGAGACTCTCTGCTCAGGGGTATGGAACGTAATGTGTCCAGGCCAGATCCCCTACTCTGAGAGATATGTTGCTTACCTGCGCCCAGAATTCAGGCTATTACAAACTGACTGCCAAAACTTATAAGACCTACTGATCAGTACCCATTTGTGCTGGTTCATGTGGATATGAATGACATGGCCGCGAATATCATCACAAAAATTAAAGAGGACAATGAAGCTCTTGGAAGGCAGTTGAAGGCACTGGGGGCACAGGTGGTATTCTCTTCTATCCTTACAGACAAAGGAAGAGGTCTGCGAACAGATCATACTCGAGGTGAATCATTGGCTGAGAT
>NW_015181716.1:0-1218 GCF_001447785.1 Gekko japonicus
AGATGTATTCTCATGAATAATGTACCACGTAGTACAGTGGAATAAGTTAGCCTTTCCAGGAGTGAAAGAGGATCGAGCATGCCAAGAAGGCCACTTAGTTCTTTATAGCAGGACCAAACTGACACTGAAGATGCACTGGTTCAAGATGTACCCGCTCAGTGGATTCATTGCTTTTATATTTTGGTGAAAGGCCTCTGTTGGAGGGAATGTGTACTGAATCTGATGGTGGCCTTTTTACCAAATGGGTGAAGGTTAGTTCAGGGAACAATTAGCACCACCTTGTGTCAGGTTTGGTTAATGATGGTCATGCTGAAGCCCAATGCAAAGCTCATTTAAGTCATCTCATTTTGGATCAGTGGAAATAAGGCTGCAATCCTATAAGATGTATCTTTCAGAATCCTACTTGGTTGCAGAATTCTGAACCCATTGGCTCCTACTTCTGAGTAAACATGCTTATAATCAGTGTATACATCATCTAAACATATTATACGTAAAGGAACGTACATTTTATGACTGTATCATATATAAAAACATTACAGAATTTTTAAAAACATTATAGAATTTTAAAGAGATATTTCATTGTTTTGATTACCTGGTTGCAATAGTTACCTCTGAAAAACAGAGCAAGCTAAAAAAATCTAAATGAATAGATGTTAACATTTTGTGAAAACAATGTAGTTTAAAATTGTAAGGATTGTGCAATTGAATTAATCCGATTAACAGTAAATAAGTTAGTAAATGAGCAGAAAAATTAACCTATGTGTGGGAGCATATTGCATCATTAAAAGAAACAAATTATAATACGTAAAGAAAAGTAAACTTCAGAAGATATTTATCAGGAGAGCTATTTATTACCATGGATGTACAGTTACTACTTGAACAACATAATTTAATGTATAGGGTCACACCTTGAAAGGAAGTGCAACTATTTACAAAAGAGTACAGAATCATCAGTTGTTACTGTTTGCTTGAAAGCAGTGTCCTCATAAACATAATTAGGGCATTGCTCATTCTTCTGGACAGTTTTTATAGTTTTCTCATACAAAAATGTAGGAGAGCAAATGTTTTAGATGCACATGAAAGATTACAGCAAAATTATAGAGTCTTATATACATTGTATATTTCTTTAGTTCGTAATATAAAGAAGGAATCCTTTCACATTAAAAGAAGACTGAAGAACTAGGCTTCCTCAACTATTAGGTAAAGGTAAAGGTTCCC
>NW_015181717.1:0-1223 GCF_001447785.1 Gekko japonicus
TGGAAATCTCCTGCCCGTAGTAGGGCATCGTCCAAATAAGGATGAATGTGTATTCCCTCCATGTGCAAGGCCGCCACCAGTCACCATGACCTTGGTGAATACCCTGGGTGCTGAAGAGAGGCCAAAGGGCAGGGCCGTATACTGAAAATGCTGGTCCCCAAGGCAGAAGCGCAGGAACTGTCTGGAAGAAGGATGCATTAGGATATGCAGATAGGCCTCCTTGAGGTCCATAGAAGTCATAAAGTCCCCTTGCTGTAGGATCTGTAGGATGTGGCGTAGGGATTCCATGTGGAATTTTTTCCTTGCCACCCATTTGTTGAGTCCACGTAGATTTAAAACGGCCCTCCAGTCTCCAGACTTCTTTGGCACTACGAACAGTATGGAATATGTCCCCTTGAAGCGTTCTGCTTCGGGAACCCGTTCCACAGCCCCGATGTTCTGGAGGTGTTGGATTGCTTCCTGTAGCTGTCGTGTGCACTCCTTGTTCCTTGGAGCTGGCGATGGCCTAAAACTGTGAGGGGGATTGCCAGTGAGTTCTATTCTGTAGCCCTGCGATATGATCTTCCGCACCCACTGGTCCGTGGTTGTCTGGCTCCAGGTCTGTGCAAACGCCTGGAGCCGGTCCCCTATCTTGCAGTCACGCTGATTGCTGTTTTGAGGGGGCGGCTTTGTCCGTTCTGTAGGCTGCTGCTGTTCTGGCATTTGATCTGGCGCCATATCTGAAAGATTTGAAAGGCCTGCGGTCCCGGCCGTCCCAGCCCCTTCCCCTGTTGAAGTGGCCCCGAAAGGACTGAAACGTTCTGCCCTTGGCATCTCGTTCCCACCGGTAACCGGACGAAGGCATCGCCTTTTTCTTCTCCCTGGTCTCCACCAGGACCTTCTCCAGATTTGACTCTCCGAAGAGGAGCCTGCCGGAAAACGGATCCGTAGCTAAATTACTTTTAGATAACGTGTCCACCTTCCAATGCTTGAGCCTGATGTTCCGGCGGATGATAATGTTCGCTGCCTGTGCTCTGGCACAGAACTGGATATTGTCCTGGGACGCGTCTGCAGCAAACTCCGCCACGCGCTTCATCTTTAGGAGCGACTGCCGCAGCTCCAGGGGGGTTACATCCGGGTTCTGTATAAGGTTGTCGGCCCAAATGGCTGTGGCTCTGGTAAAGTTAGATAGTGCCGCAGCTGAGCATATTGCTCATGCGCCTTCCTTAGAGCCGACTCGTTCT
>NW_015181718.1:0-1249 GCF_001447785.1 Gekko japonicus
GGATGTGCTGATAGAGGACTGGAATGCCTATCTTTCTGAAGCCATCACTGAAGTCACTCCCCAATGTCCTCTTTGTTCCCATCAAAAGTCTTCTCCCTGGTACACTGCAGAACTCAGGGGGATGAAGCAGGAACTTAGACAACTCAAGCAAAGTTGGTGGCATGCTCACGATGAAGCTTCCAGAGCATCTTATAGGACGTTTATGAAATCCTATGAGGTGGTGCTGAAGGCTGCTAAGAAAGAATTCTACTCAGCCTCCATTGTGTCTACTAGCTCACACCCGGCACAGTTGTTTAGGATAATTAGATCTTTGACTTTGACAAAAATATTAGTAAATCGGCCATTAGCTGTGAAGGCTTTTGCAAGCTTTGCGGATAAAGTCTTGTTGCTCCGCCATGACCTCAGGGGACAGTTCTCTCCTCAATGGTATTTAACATCTACATGTGCCCCCTTGCCCAGCTTGCATAGAATTTCGGGCTAGGGTGTCACCAGTATGCTGATGACACCCAGCTATATCTGTTTTTGGCTGGTTGCCTGGATGTTGGCACCATATAATCTGGCTGGGGGTCTGGAGGCAATGGTGGGATGATTTAAAAAGAGTAGACTGAGACTAAATCTGGCAAAGATAGAGGTTCTGTGGCTTGGGGGGGGGGCTCAGGTTTGGGGCATAGACTTCCTGCTCTTGATGGGGTGCAACTGGTACTGCCAAAATCCATCAAGAGCTTGGGTGTGACACTGGATGCCTCCTTAACTATGGAGGCTCAGGTCATGAATATTGCCTGACTGGCATTTTTCCACCTATACCAAGCCCGGCAATTGGCCCCTTTCTTGTCATGCCCTGACCTAGCTACTGTAATCCATGCAATGGTCACCTCCAGACCAGTGTTCCCTCTAAGCTGAGTTAGTGTGAGCTAGCTCACAGGTTTTTAGCCTCTGGTTCACACATTTTTGTCTTAGATCAAGAAGGATGGCTCCAGAGCAAATTAATTTATACAGTAGCCAAATCGCTCACTCACAACCTTAATGCCAGTAACTCACAATGTAGAATTTTTGCTCACAGGACTCCACAGCTTAGAGGGAGCATTGCTCCAGACTGAATTGCTGTAACTTGCTGTATGCCAGCCTACCTGTGAGACTGACCAGGGAGCTTTAGCTGGTTCAGAATGCAGTGGTGCACATCCTGATGGGAATGCCAAGTACAGCCCATATACAACCAATGTTGTGTCAGCTGCACTGGCTCCCAGTTGAA
>NW_015181719.1:0-1309 GCF_001447785.1 Gekko japonicus
CCTGCGTTTCCCCCCGAAATGACCTCTGACCTTCACCCTTCAGAGCTAGTGTAGTGAAGTGGTTAAAATGTCAGATTGGCCTGGTGAGGAGGCAGGTTTGACTCCTAAACTGTTGTTCCATCATTATAACAGCAGTTCCACTGATTTCTGCTGATTCCCAAAACTATTTGGACAACTCCCACACACACAGAGACTCCATTCCTGGTGGGGTCTACTGACTCAAGGAAGTACAATGGGGGGTGCAGAACGCACTGGGAAAGGGAGGCAAAACCGAGCTTCCTGTGCTTAGTATCTAAGCCCTATGTTCAAATCCCTCTCTGCTATGCAAGATTGTTGGGTGACCTTGGGTGGGTCATTCACTTTCAGCTTAACCTATCTCACAAGATCTTACTGTGGGGAGGGGAGAACCATAGGTACTGTCTAGATCAAAGGTGTCGAACCCATTTGTCACAAAGGCCAGATTTTACATAAATGTCACTTTGTCAGGCCAGGTCATGTGTGCCATAAAATGTAATGCCAGGTACTGGAGATACGAACTTTATAAAGGACAGCAGCTGGTAACCTCTGAGTTGGTGTGTTCTCACTGCAAGGCCCCATGGGCTGGGGGGAGTTCAGAGGAAAACCCACAAGGGCGGACAGGAGAGCCAGTGGTGCAGTGCTGGACAAACACTCTCATGCTGCCTGGGGGGGGAGGGGGCAAACCCTTTTCTCAGCCTGCTACTGCCACCAATGCTCTGAGCCTGGGCTCCGGGGAGGGAAACGCAAAGCAGCTGGGTGTTGTAAGCTCCCCCTGCCCCTGAGCCACTGTGGAAGGAAACTGGAAGACAAGCTGAACTGACTCCCCCACCTGCAGAAGTGTGGGGGGGTGGCCCAGGTGTATGGCCACGTTCACTGTGGGACCCAAGCCAAGCCAAGACTGATAAGCTGGAGATTCCCCTGCAGCAGTGGCCACCTCCAGCCAAGGCCACCAGGCGATCCATGGCAGGGCGATGCTGGGGTTTCAAGCCAGAGATTGTCAGCAAGCTGTGCTGTCCCCATGCGGCAGCAGCTGCCCCAGGCTCCAGGCTGAAGTCCGCTGGATTGTGTGATGGGGCAGCAGCAGGTACCATGTGTACAAGGCCACACGTGTGGCAGAGGCCCTAGGCCGCTCAGTAAACAGTATAGCCAGAGATCTCTGGCACCCCCCCCCCACAAGGTGGCAGATGCCTACAGCTGAAGGCCGCCAGGTGTTCCATGGGGGAGGGAGGCCCTGCCGCCAATTTGCCTGCTTGGTGGCAGGACTAGGCAAGGGCGTAGACTTTCCAATTTT
>NW_015181720.1:0-1248 GCF_001447785.1 Gekko japonicus
CAGAGTGGCCGGCAAATGCGGAAGGGACCTTGTTTCCATGCATGCAAATAATGCTGTTTCAATCCACTTCAGAGACCATTTGGAACTGGATTTTGCCAAATCACAAAGTAAAATCTGGGTGCAAAATGGATTGAAAGTGCATTATCGTGTGTGTGTGTGTGTGTGTGTACATGCTTTTGGATTCATCAGAAGCACAGCTAGGATTATTTGTACATCAATGCAGCAATCGTTCCGGTAAGGAAACTAGCTTGGCTTGACCAAACTTTGTAGAAAGTGATGCTTGTCTGGGAGGCCTAAGAAAAAGAAATGTGGGCACTTGGGTTTCATCAGAAAGACAGAACAACAACAACAACAACAACAACAACAACAACAACAACAGAGACGTGTTGGTACCAAGAGGTGTGATGGCTTATGTTTGCATTGAGAGCATGTCAGGGAGGGAGAAGGCCCCCCGGTCTTGTTATCACAACTTTGAGAGCCAGTGTGGTGCAGTAGTTACGACTGTTGGACAAGTATCTGAAAGACCCAGGTTCAAATCCCCACTCATGCCATGGAAGCTGGCTGGATGACCTTGGGCCAGTCACCAGCCAACCTCACAGGGCTGTTGTGAGGATAAAATGGAGGAGAGGAGAATAGTCCTTGCTAACAAGAGAATCCAGTCATCTTTTGGGAGCATCTTGATCGGCTCCTGGTCTGCCTAGTTGCTGGTCAACGGGGCATAAAACATGAAGTCTTCAGGATGATGGACAATGAAGGAGTCAGTTGTGCGGTTAGATGCTGGCTATGGGGTCACCTGTGGCTCTTTGTTCTTGAGACCTGACAGCATGGAATGCTAAGGCGACGTCTGCTCTCAAGACACAGACATCTGCCAGCCATGTTTAGGAACTTTCAGCCATAAATGGACCACGGTGACTCAACCAACAATGACGAAGCATTGAGGGGAACAGATTGTTTACCTGGGAAATCTGTAGTCGCATGATGACTGTTGGAAGGAGCAGCAGCAGCCGTGCATGACGTATCAGGTTCCCCATAACCAGCGAAAGGGGCTGGTGCAGAGAGACCACGAGAAGACCCCTCTAGCAGAGGCCAGGAAGAGGGGCGAGAAGAGAACACGGGTGAAGTTGCCCTGTCTCTCGCCTCGCTCTTCTGAGGGCCACATGCCAGACTTCAACGCCCCAAAATCTCGAGCCCTGGAGCCCGCTCCTCCACCTGACATCCCCAGGTGTTGTGTCCTGACCTAGCCATGTG
>NW_015181721.1:0-1220 GCF_001447785.1 Gekko japonicus
CTTTCAGCCTTGCCATCAGCTCCCGCGGGTTTTTTTGGGGGGAGAGAAGGCTGAAAGGGTCTTGTATCTCTTAGATCCAAGCCCTTTCAGCCTTGCTATCAGCTCCCCGGGCTTGGGCGGGGGGAGAGAAGTCTGAAAGGGCTTCGATCTCTTAGATTCAAGCCCCTTTCAGCTTTGCCATCAGCTCCTGTGGGAGGGGGGGGGAAAGGCTGAAAGGGTCTTGGATCTCTTAGATTCAAGCCCCTTTCAGCCTTGCCATCAGCTCCCGCGGGCTTGGGGGTGGGGAGAAGGCTGAAACAGGCTTGGATCTTTTAGATTCAAGCCCCTTTCAGCCTTGCCATCGGTTCCCGCTGGCTTGGGGGGCAGGAGAGAAGGCTGAAAGGAACTTGGATCTTTTAGATTCAAGCCCCTTTCAGCCTTGCCATCGGCTCCCATGGGCTTGGAGGGGGAAGAAGGCTGAAAGGGGCTTGGATCTTTTAGATTCAAGTCCCTTTCAGCCTTGCCATCGGCTCCCGCGGGCTTAGGTGGGGGGAGAGAAGGCTGAAAAGCAGAGAGGCTCAGGGGGAAGGCAGGCATGTCTTTCTCCATGCACTCCCTGTCTCCAGCCAACCCGCTGCGCCAGGCTGGCTGGAAACGGTGAAGGCACCGGGGTAGTCATGCCTGGCTTCCCTGCCCCAGCTTCTCTAGGCTGAGGGGCACCTGAAGGAGCTTGGGCAGGGAAGTCAGGGATTTTTTTAAAATGTCTCTCCGTAAAAGCGGAGAAGCTCCAGGGGAAAGGCAGGAACGTGGGTCGGGGAGCTGGGGTGGGGCTTGCCACCACCTAGGCTGCCGGAGCGGCACTCCGGGGCGCTCCGGCCCCCAAAGACCCCTGATCAAAATTATGTTATACCCGTACAAGCACCACTTGATCACCAGCCTTTCATAAACCTCTCATTCCAGCTTGGGGTTTCCTTGTCTTCAACTTTTCACATAAAAACGTCTGTGATTCTGCCACAATGGCTCAATGTTCACAAGGATAAGTTTTGCATATTCCGGACCATCTGGTCTGCCAGAGCAGTGCTCTGGTGCGCTCCGGCCCCAAATGACCCCTGATCATCCCTGATTGGTACCTGGATGGGAGAAAGAGGCAGGCAGTGGCAAACGACCCTGTGTGTCCCTTGTCTTTAAAATCCTATAGAGTCACCACAAGTGGGCTATGACTTTACAGCACTTTAGACACA
>NW_015181722.1:0-1364 GCF_001447785.1 Gekko japonicus
AATGGCTTGACCCTGGCCCTTCCGGCACCTTCCTTTTAATCCAAGCTCATCACAGTGTCCTCCAAGCAATTCTACGCTAAAACCGAATTCAACCTTCTTTTTCATCCAGTTTTTCCCCCCATTCGGCACTAAAATTGAGTCCAATCTTATTTTTATTCTGGGTTTTCCCCACATTCTGCATTACATTCCCTCCCTTCAGTGGTCAGCCCGGATTCAGCCTGCTGTTGCCCTGGATTATTTGGATGCTGTTTTGCCCTGGACCTAAATTGCCTCGACTCGGCCAATTCTGCATTAGCTTTCCCCTCCATTGTTTCACGAAGCCCACACTGGAACAGAAATGCCCCCTCTGCATTGCATGCTGCTTTCGCTTCCTTTGATCACTGGGTTTTATGGTACCCTCTACACTCCATGCCGCTTTTGCGTTCTTTGATCATCAGAGTCCGTTCTGGCTTTTAGATTTCTAGTTGGTTCTGCAGTCATAATCTGATTGTGCTGTTACTGAATGCTGTTGGTTGCGTTGGCCCATTTTGTGTAATCTGCCTTAAGTCCAAGTGAAGAAGAAGAAGAAGAGATTGGGTTTATACCCTGCCCTTCACTACCCAAGGGAGTCTCAGAGCAGTTTACAAACTCCTTTCCCTTCCCCTCCCCACAACAGACACCCTGTGAGGTGAGTGGGGCTGAGAGAGCTCTCTTGAGAACTGCTCTTGAGAGAAGAAGAGATTGGATTTATACCCCGCCCTTCATTACCCAATGGAGTCTCAGAGCGGCTTCCAAACTCCTTTCCCTTCCCCTCCCCACAACAGACACCCTGTGAGTTAGGTGGGGCTGACAGAGCTCTTGACAGAAACTGCTCTTTTCCAAGAACAGCTCTTATCAGAACTACGGCTTGCCCAAGGTCATCCAGCCAGGTGCAAGTGGAGGAGTGGGGAATCAAACCCAGTTCTCCCATATTAGAGTCCGCGCGCTTAACCACTACACCAAACTCGTGAGAAAGGTGGACTACAAATGGCGTCAATAAACAAACATGTAAAATAAAATAAAAGTAACTCTAGTTTTAATTCAGGAAAGTGCCTTGGCCCTAGGGTTGCCAGCTCTGGGTTGGGAAATACTTAAGAGATTTTGAGGATGGACCTTGGGGAGGGCGGGGTTTCGGGAGGGGAGGGGCCTCAGCACCATATAATGCCATAGAATCCATCCGCCAAAGCAGCCATTTTCTCCAGGTGAACTCTCTGACCAATTTCCCAGAAGCGGCTGCACCGCCCTCGCTCTTCCCTTCCCCCCAATTGTATTTGTCAATTTCCCAGTACTTGCCGAGCAGCCGCATTTTGACCCGTTGCATCCCCCGATTTTCCCTGCATCTTCTC
>NW_015181723.1:0-1029 GCF_001447785.1 Gekko japonicus
TGGTCTGGTGGTAATGTCTGGAAGGTGCTTGGCGCGATATATTTCTGTCCCTTTCCCAGCTTTCCTAGCAGAAGTTTAATTTCTGAAGGCAAGGTGTGTGGTGACAGTACTCAAACAGCACATTGCTGGATACATAGAAATCAAGTTGATTCACAAGGCCATTCTTTTTTTCCCCCCTGAGGTCATAAAGGCCCCCAAAGTAAGGGAGATATAAAGCTGGCCAATAGCCATGTTTCCCCCTCCCCCTCATTTTTACTTCTTGTGCCAAGTTCAAGGTTGAATTTAGCCAAAGTGCCTTGTTAAAAAGGTCAAGGAATAGAGAGGAGATCATGTTAACATCTCACAAAAAGACTCTTAACTTACAGAGAGTCAAAATGCACTCAGCCAGGAGGAAAAGCTTGAGCCAAACCTTTTGGAATAAGAGCGCCAACCGGGAACAATTGGACTTAGAGCTTGAGCACGCAAAGGGTACTGGAAACAACTGGGACAGGCTGTATGCAGACAGCCTGTAAACCAACCATCCTCTCCAGAACAGAAATAACTCTGAATGCTGATCAAGACTACAGTGTCTTGTTGACTGCTTATACTTTTGAAAGGTAGACTCAGGGGAGTTTAACTAAACCCCGTCCCTTACAATGACCTTGTCTGAGCCTATTGGCTTCTCACACTACATGACTCTGGGCCAGCAAACTTGTGTTTACTGATGTGTTTCAGGCTAATTAGTATTGGTTTTCTTGAGCATTTGGCTGAAATTCTAACCAGGAATAAAGTATGCGTTCACGAGAAGCAAAACCATGCAAGCCATCAAAATCCTAATAATAACACTTCATTTTCTTCTCCTGCTATCTAAGATGGGTAGATTGCTAAAGTCTTGCTGGTGCACAGCTAAAGCACACATGTCTATATATCTAATAGCGATGTGTGGCCCCCATCTGCAAATGCCTAAATCTGTAGAGTGGAGACACACAAATGCTAAACAGATTTATCTGCAAACTTGGGGAACTCTGCAGGTTTGCAGAAAAATCTGAC
>NW_015181724.1:0-1257 GCF_001447785.1 Gekko japonicus
TGGACTGAAACATATAAGGTCATATATGGTAATTTTTGTGCATTTGTCACATTGGCTGGAAAGTGGATTGAAAGTAGATTGAAAGTGGATTATTCAGTGTGTGTGAATGCAGCCTTTGATTATTTTATGAGGCTTTACTTGGGCCCCTACGAGGTTTTTATATGCTTTTGAAATAAACATGTGTATTTTTGGTCTATAGCTATTGATTTTTTTTAACTTCTGGCCCTTTACTAGTTTTCTAGACTTCCTTTGGAGGTTTTTGCTCAGTTGGTTTAGCTATTCTTCCCCCTCTCTTTGTGGGTCGATATCAAATCAAGCCTGAACTCTCCCTAGAAGCTGACCAAACTGAGGCTATCATACTTTGGTCACATTATCAGAAGACAAGAGTCACTAGAAAAGAGAATAATGCTAGAAAAAGTTGAAGGCGATGGGAGAAGTGGAAGACCCAGCAGGAGATGGGTCAGGGGTCATTTCCTGCAGGAGCGCACAGGAGCGGAGCTCCGGCAGTAAAGAGCCCAGAGAGCGGGCACATGCAACAAGCCCCACCCCCTGCTCCCAGCAGCCCTCAGTCAGAGCAAGAAGCAGCCAGGTAAGTTGCAGAGCCCCCCAGCCCCCTGGTCCAAAACAGTCCAGTGGCACCTTTAAAACCAAGTTTTATTCAGGTACAAGCTCTCCCTCCTCTGTGAGGACAGATCTGCACGTTCCCCCACCCCCACAATAGCTAGCAATCCAAAACAGTCCAGTGGAGCCTGAGCGGTGGGTGTTGCCTTCTGACACACTTCCGGTGACGTCAGGGGCCGTGGCATATGCAAATAAGTTAGGCTAATGAGTTATGCCAATGAGCTCCTGCAGCTCTTTTTCTACGAAATGACCCCTGTTGACTCAGGGTGTGATCACACTGGTGGCTTAGTGCGATATGGCGCCACCTTTAATTGTTCCGGTTAAAAATGTTGCGGGAGGCATATCATCCAGACAGCACACCCTGCTGTGGGTTACCCATGAGGCCATCTCCTGGTCAAGCATCTACGTTACCGCAGCACCTCAGCCATGGAGCATGCTGCCTGGTTGCTTTTAAAAATGCAGATGGGTACATATGCACTCATGCGTGTGCATATGTGTGCATGTGCTTGCATGTGTGCATGTGCGCGCATGCACATATAGGCAAAAACTCCCAAAAGCCACCCCAGTGGCGGAAACAGATCCACGTGTTCAGACTGCCGATCCATTTTGCACGTGCTCCCCCATGTTCAGACATCC
>NW_015181725.1:0-1221 GCF_001447785.1 Gekko japonicus
CAAGTGTACTCCATTTTTGTTTGAACAAGTATATGTGCATGATACTCTCCCCATGAATTCAGGAATTCTGAATCTTCTCCAGCTCCCCTCACACAGAAGACACAGTTCCACAGTTCAAACAAATGTACGTGGGGTGGTGCTTGCCACCACAATTCAATTACCCCCCCCCAAAAAAAAACCCCACCCCTACATTTATTCTGCACTAGGAGAACATCTAGAAAGGGCAAATGTCTGGCTTTACCCATTCAAGTTTTTAAAAACAAACATGGTTTTGTGATCTGTTGCAGAGTACTTTCATTTGCCTTAAGTAAAAGGCAACTCAGTACAGAAGAATAAAGGAGAGCTCTACTTATTTCATTATTTCCCATCTGTCCACACTTAAATTTCTTCAACAGCAACCAGCTCAGACACTCTAAATTACACAATTAATCAGGCCATTTTGGAGGTGCTCTTTAGGTTAATTTATACGCATATTGTAGCTGGGAAGTCTCCTAAATATGTAGAAATGCCTGTCTTGCCTATGGGTGGCCCAGTTTTGATGCTCTCATTTGATGGAATGCCCTCCCACTTGAGGCTCACCTGGCGCCTACCTTACTGTTTTCAGATGCCAGACCAAAACTTTTCTTTTTACTCAGGCTTTTAACTGTGTGTGTGTGGGAGGGGGTGTCTTTTTCAGTTGTTTTATGGTCTGCTTCTAGCCTCAGGACTGTTTTATGGATATCTGTAGGTTGTAGGTTGTGAATTGTAGGTTGTTTATGCTAATATTATGCCCCTTGCAGGTTTTGAAAGGTTTGTTTTTAATAGTGATCGTTTATATTCTTACATTATGCTCAGAGGTCGATTCGGGGGGATCGTGGGGGATCGCAGTTCCCCCGGGTGAGGTGCAGGGGGCGGGGCACACGGCGAAGCCCCGCCTCCTGCTTCGCCGCTTCCGGCCCTCATTTAGCCAGGAGGAGGCAGGAGAAGAGGGAGGGTAAGTTGCTTCCTCCCTGCCTCTTCTCACACCTGCCTGCCTGGGGCCAGGGAGGGCCTTCGCGGGGCTTCCTCGCACTCCCGCTGGCCTTGCAGGTCCACCGCCGGGCAGTTGCAAACAGGATGCAATTCAACAAAGATAAATGCACAGTATTACATTTGGGCCACAAAAATGTCAAGCACAAATACTGGATTGGAGATACATTTCTAGGGAGTAGTATATGGGAAAGAGATCTTGGGGTAAGAGTG
>NW_015181726.1:0-1239 GCF_001447785.1 Gekko japonicus
TGAAACTCTGAGCTTGGCGAATGGAATCCGCAACTGATTCCTTGGCTTCCTTCTTCCGACGAGGAGGGGAAGGCATTGGAGGCGGGTCCCAGTTACCTTCCCAGCATCCATGGTGGGAAATTGCTACCTTATGGATGTTGTAGGGAACTGGCAGCGTCCTGCCATTTTCATAAACGTTCTGGAAGGAGGAAGCAATGGAATGGTTTCAGTGTTTCTGCTGCTCACGCCCAGTGACGTGGGCATCATGCCATTGTGCCCGTCCGGCCGCTGCCAGGGTTTATCTAGGGTGTCTTCGTTGTGACTTGCATGCTGCAACCTTTGTACCTCGCTGGGGAGTAATTTGGTTGGGCAAGAGAAGAAGAAGAGGAAGAAGAAGAGGTTGGATTTATACCCCCCGCCCTTCATTACCCGAAGGAGTCTCAGAGCGGCTCACAAACTCCTTTTCACTTCCCCTCCCCACAACAGACACCCTGCGAGGGAGGTGAGGCTGAGAGAGCTCTGACAGAAACTGCTCTTTTTCCAGAACAGCTCTTATCAGAACTGTGGCTTGCCCAAGGTCATCCAGCCAGGTGCAAGTGGAGGAGGAGTGGGGAATCAAACCCGGTTCTCCCAGATTAGAGTCCGCGCACTCAACCACGACACCAAACAACCCAAACCCATTGCGCTCCTTGAGGCCATAGTAGCTGTCAGCCAAAAGAAGGCACACTTGATTGGTTTCAAATATTGATACCCCACCTTTCCAGAGTGCCCAAGGTAGCTTACAAAATGACCAGAAATATATCTTGGGATATATGAAATAGGTAAAAGGATGCTTTTTATTGGTCCAGTTGATGATGATGGTGAACAGCCAGCCCCGTTCGTCTGGGATAGCTACAAATGTGTGTGGGGGTGGTGTGGTTGAATGGGAGAGCCCCGGCTTTGCATGCAGAGGCTCCCAGCTTCAATCCCCAACATCTCCTGTTAAAAAGATCAGGTTGTGAGTGACGAGAAAGACGTTTACTGGAAGAAGGTAGGTGGGGCTGAGAGAGCTCTTTCCAGGACTGCTCTTTTTCCAGAACAGCTGTGCCAGAACTATGGCTTGCCCAAGGTCATTCAGCCAGGTGCAAGTGGAGCAGGAGTGGGGAATCAAACCCGGTTCTCCCAGATTAGAAGAAGAAGAAGCAATTGGATGTATATCCCACCCTTCACTCCCCGAAGGAGTCTGAGCGGATCACAACCTCCTTTCCCTTACCCTCCCCA
>NW_015181727.1:0-1219 GCF_001447785.1 Gekko japonicus
CCACAGCTTAGAGGCAGCACTGGTTGTAAGACTAAGCCCAATTAAGTAGTATCCGGTCTTGCACGTTGCTGAATCTCCATCTCCAAAAAGGGCCGGCCTGTTGCCACGATGTTAGTAGTGGTAATAGTTGGTGGTAGTCATTGGTAACCATGGGCGCCTTCTAATTAAAAGCCTGGCGGAAGAGCTCCATCTTGCAGGCCCTGCGGAACTGTACAAGGTCCCGCAGGGCCCTGATCTCCTCCAGGAGCTCATTCCACCAGGTAGGAGCTGCCACTGAAAAGGCCCTGGCCCTGGTGGGGGCCAGCCTGGCCTCCTTGGGGCCTGGAATCATTAGACGATGTTGTGACCCCGATCGTAGTGCTCTCTGGGGTATATGTGAGGAAAGGTGGCCCCTCAGGTATGTCGGACCCTGGCCATATAGGGCTGTTGAGACCTGTTGAGGTCCCTCCTCTCTCTAAACCCCACCCTCCCCAGGGTCCTCCCCTGGATCTCAGGAATTTCCCAGGCCAGATTTGGCAACCCTAAAACATTCAGCAGTGATGCACAGAATGTTTCCAGATACTCCTAAGGTCTCCCAGGCCAGGCCTACACAGCTTGTGGCTAGGAAGGAGATCAAATCCGTCTGCTTCGGTTAGAATATTCTGATTTTGAATCTGTTTCTCTCCTGTGAGAAATGAAGCTGGAGACCTTTGTTTTCTCACCCTTTCTCTCTCCTTGGGCCTGGGGAGGGAACTTTCAGCACTGAGAATCATCATCTGGTCTTGTACGGTGACCAGCGTAGGGGGATTGTGTTTTTTTTTGGGGGGTGCAGACAAGGAAGGTGAGGTATGGAGATAGAATCACAGAATCGTAGAGTCACGCAGAGTCAGAAGGGGCCAGACAGGTCATCTAGTCCAGCCCCCTGCTCAGTGCAGGATCAGCCTAGAGCATCCCTGACAAAGTGTTTGTCCAGCCGCTGCTTCAAGACTGCCAGGCAGGGGGAGCTCACTACCTCCTTAGGTAGCCCATTCCAGCACCCACTGCTCCTACTGTAAAAAAAAAATCTCAAATAATCCAGCAGAAGAACAGCTAATGAAATGCTAATGCATTGGTTACTGAATATTCACATGGCGAATTTGCCGCAGGAGAGCCACAGATGCCGGGCGGATTATCTGTGTGCGATCACACCGCCGCATCTGGCAACTGTAGTGCACCCGTGGCTTCCCACTGAAAAGCCACA
>NW_015181728.1:0-1211 GCF_001447785.1 Gekko japonicus
TGATCAGTACGCTCTTTTAAGCTCATTTAATACCTTATCAAGAGCGTAAAGAAAATAAGACGCGGAGCTCATCGTTAGCGTCAGTAACGGTCGCCGTCTTGGAGTATTGCTCCCCGTTACTTGATCCGTTGTAATTCTTTTTTAAATATATATTTATTGGTTTTTCAAACACACAAAAAGACATAACAAGACATAACATACATATATGAAACTAAAACAAAAGCTTTATCTCTATAACACAGTATTCCAGCCAAATATAACAAAATAGATATTCTTTCCCTTCTTAACATAATAACTGAAATGATTCCCCTCTGGACGTGTAGTTCAAGCAACACCCAATCTATTATTAAACCACTAAATGTGACAATTCATTTTTTGAAAGAAATCAATTAACATTGACATTCTGTCAGATCTATCTTCCAATCTCTACAAGGCCACAGAGTCCACCCTCCAGAGCAGCCCTTTTCTCCGGGGGGGACCGATCTCTGTAGCCTGGAGACGAACTGTAATTCTGGGGGATCTCCAGGTCCCGCCTGGAGGCTGGCATCCCTCATCTGTCCTAAAGAAACAGTGCATGAAAAAACCCCCACCTAGAAACATAGAAAGCATACAAACTAATAAAGCCAGGAGCCAGACATTAATAATGGTACCTCCCTTTTTTAAAAAAATATATATTTATTGGTTTTTCAAACACACACAAAGACATAACAAGATATAACATACATATATGAAACTAAAACAAAAGCTTTATCTCTGTAACACAGTATTCCAGCCAAATATAGCAAAATAGATATTCTTTCCCTTCTTAACATAATAACTGAAATGATTACCCTCTGGACGTGTATTTCAAGCAACACCCATTCTATTATTAAACCACTAAATGTGACAATTCATTTTTTGAAAGAAATCAATTAACATTGACCTTCTGTCAGTTCTATCTTCCAATCTCTTTCTATAAGATTTTTTTTTAATCTTAAAGACTACTTGCATTACTTGCTCATCTCCAGGCCTCACCTGGAGGTTGGCAACCCTAAATATAGGGTTGTAATATTGGCCTATAGATATGTTTAAAGCACTTGAAATACCAAAAGGGCAACAGAAGCACATAAGTAATAGTTGAAACAGGCAGTGGGAATGGCTTTGGTGGTCCGGGGAGGCAAGGACGTTTATGTGTCTCATTTCTCAAAAGACGGTGTTAAGCCAATGTCATT
>NW_015181729.1:0-1209 GCF_001447785.1 Gekko japonicus
ACATGATCAATCAACATACAGAGCCCTGTGTAACGCATGACTCTGCATGTTGACTGAAGGCACAAGAGGGAGAGCAGGCACAAGGACGCTGGCCCTGGCCCCCTCCTCCATTTGACTGCTAGCTCATGAACACAGCATCTATGCAGAGAAAAAGCATCTACACATCTGCTCCCTCCCTATGATCAGCAATGTTAGGGAAGCAGCATCCCTGATCAAGGGGAAGCAGTGTATGTGTGGGCACTTCCTCCACCCATTTTGCCCCAGGCATTTGCCCCAGCAATCATGCAGAGGCAAGGAATGGAGCCAGTCTGCTTGACTCTGCCCTCCCTCCCCACACTTTCAGTCAACATGTAGAGGGCTCGATGATACCCAGAGGCTTGGAGACTAGAGATGTAAATGTCTCTTTAAATGATAATGATTCCTATGCATCCTGTAGAAATGCATTTTCAAAGACATGTTTTTAAAGATATATTTAAATATGACTAATTTTGTCTACAACTATTTTGCTACAATGTGTATGATATCAACACTCTATAGAAGACTTGAGTGTTTTCAATGTTATAAAGTTTAATTTGATATCCAAATATGCTGCTAGTCCTGTTATGACTGTATAGGACTGTTTCTGTCCAAATAGTACGCTTGTTTGTTTTTTACAGAATTTGAGTCGTGTATTTTCAACTTTCCCCCCCTTTCTCCCAGATGGCAAAAACTGAGATACACTTGCTAAGGTAGCACAAATTTAAGCAGTGGCAGCTGTCTCTGTGTAGTATTGGGTATATTAACAATTTGGTTTGTAGCAAATAAAGGCATTTATAGTTTTACATTTCATAAATATGCCAAATGGCATTAATGTATATGTTAATTCAGTTTAAAAATGATGTATTTTAAGTTGTTATACCAGTAAGATAAATTTAGGTTTGATAAGAAATGAGTATTGAATAGATTTCAAATTCCTCCTCAAGTTTCCAGTTCTTTTCTCCGGGGGGGGGGGGAACCAGGGAGATTTCCCCTTTTTTTTCAAAATATTTCTGGAAGTTTTATGCCACTGTTGGAGACTGTACCCTCATGATGGAAGGAACTAGGTTGCAGCTAGACACTGTGCCTTAGGGACCATTGGGCCATTCTCTAAATCAGTGTAAAACAGCAAAACCCTACACATATAGTCCAATATGTTTAAACCTATTAGATACATTGTATATTTTTTATAAA
>NW_015181730.1:0-1254 GCF_001447785.1 Gekko japonicus
AAAAAAAAATTACCTCAGCTTCACTGTAAACTGCACTCCTGTCTTCAAAACCAGCGGCCTCTGAGGGTGTGTGGGCATGCAGGGCTGTCTTTCAACCACGAAGGAACTGGATGGAGAATGAAGAATGAAAATGTGGATTTGCCTCAATATGGTCATGTGAAATTTTGGGCAAAAACTGACACAGAAGTTTGATCTCTTGCCCATCCCATTAACGAATCATTCATTCAAGACAACAGCAATGGAGGCCAGAGAGTTTTCAAGCAGAGGCACTAAAATAAAGTTCATATTCCTTTGGAGAAGTTCAAAAGTTCTGAAGGCCTGGGGGGGAGGAGAACCCACATTTTGGGGTGTTACGAGATGGACTTATTTGTGAATAAATATTTGCTTACAACAGGGGGGTGGAAAATACCCAGCTTTTTCCCCCAAGAATATTTTTTTCATTTCCCCGCAGAGGGGGGGAAAACTTATATGAAATTTTTTTTGTGTGAGGAAATTAATGAAATGCTTTCTCAGACAAGGTTTTACTCACTCAAAATGTACAGCATAAATAGTTTTAAGGACTTTTTTCCAGGACATTTTTTAGAAGCACTGAAAAACTATGAATATTTTCCCCCATTTGGAATGAGAGATATACTTTCTAAGACTACACAAAAGGTTCCAATTTCCATTCCAGCTCTAATTCTTCCTCCCTATCCTTGCCCTACTGATGTGGAATAATGAGATTGTGAAGCAGGACAGCTGAGAGGATGTTAAAATACTTAAATATTTATACCCCACTTTTCTCCCTGTTTCTGCAAACCTACCAGTTCGAAAGCAAGAAATTGCAAGTAGATAAATAGGTACCACTTCAGTGGGAAGGTAACAGCGTTCCGTGCACCTTGGTGTTTAGTCATGCCGGCCACATGACCACGGAAATGTCTTCGGACAGCGCTGGCTCTTCGGCTTTGAAACGGAGATGAGCACCGCAACCCTAGAGTCGGATTCGACTGGCTTTCGAGCAAGGGAACCTTTACTTTTACCTTTCTCCCTGATGGGGACTCAAAAGTGGCTTGCTGCATCGTTCCCTTTCCTCCATCTTATTCTCACGACAACTGCCCCGTGACACAGATCAGCCTGGGAATTCCATGGCAAGAGTGATCGTTTAAACACGAGACTCCTAGATCATAATCTAACACTCCAACCTCCACACCAAGTTAGCTCTCTATTCCCACTTTTCCTCATCTTCTGTCACTTCTCACAGTACCCAAGGGGCTA
>NW_015181731.1:0-1223 GCF_001447785.1 Gekko japonicus
TTTTAGAAGTCCATGGGGCCCAATTCAGTTCAGGACAGGTTTGGGGCAGGAATGGCTTCCGCCTTCCCTCTCACTGTTTTCTGGAGCTGAAATGGCCTTGGGATACATAACTCCTTCCAGATATTTTGACTCTGGAAAATGGTGCAAGAGGGAAGGCAGAAGCCCCCCTACCATCATGTCATGGTCTTGAGCTGGATTGGGCCCCTGTGGATTTAGACAATCCCATTCCCCAAAGCTGCTGTCTGCTGGGAGAACCATTGGAAGCAATGTTCCCTCTAAGCTGTGGAGTCTTGTGAGCAAAAATTCTACTTTGTGAGCTATTGGCATTAAAGTTGTGAGCAAGAGATTTGGCTGCTGGATAAACTAGTTTGCTCTGGAGCCATCCTTCCTGAGCAAAGACGAAAATGTGTGAGCTAGAGGCTAAAAAACTGTGAGCTAGCTCACACTCACTCAGCTTAGAGGGAACACTGATTGGAAGCCGTCCTGAGTTCTTCAAAAAAAGATGAGATTAAAATGAAGTTAATAGATGCTGCTACTTTGGTTGATGATAGTTTGTTGATTTTAGTGGTTGCTTTGAATTTTATTGTATGTTGCCCCAGGAACCTTGTGTTGGGAGGCATTGTAAAAATGCCATAAGTAAATAAGTCATGCAGAGGGCATGGGGAAACATCTTGTTACTTTGCTGTATTGTCCTGTGAATCTCAAGCTAGGCTTCAGAGATGGCTAGATATAGTCCAGGTTGAAAGCTGTTTCTGAAACTCAGAGGAGTAGGAGTTGGATTTATAACCCAGCCTTCACTTGAAGTCTCAGAGCAGTTTACAGTCATCTTCCCTTCTTCTTCCCACAACAGACACTCTGTGAGGTAGGTGGGGCTGAGAGACCTCTGAGAGAACTGCTCTTGAGAGAACAGCTCTGAGAGAACGACCGTTGGCACTTACTGTGAAGGGTCCTTCTCCTCTGAGGTCAGGAGGATATTTTCCTGGGTTATTCCCATCAATCCCCTAGGGAGGCAGGAAATACTCCCCCCTCCTTTTGGCGCCTTTGGAATAACCTGCCCCTTGAGTTTTGGGACTCCGAAAGG
This sequence comes from Gekko japonicus, assembly GCF_001447785.1. Taxonomy (NCBI): domain Eukaryota; kingdom Metazoa; phylum Chordata; class Lepidosauria; order Squamata; family Gekkonidae; genus Gekko; species Gekko japonicus. The sequence continues at coordinate 1,082 of NW_015181731.1, forward strand.
AGTGAGCTCGTAATGAACCCTATATATTAACTAGAAAAAGAACATACTAGCAAACTCAGAAACCTTCAACAGGAGAACCTGAACAGTAATCAAGGAAAGAGTAATTGACATGAAGAAGAGAACAGCACAACAGGGGAGAGAG
>NW_015181732.1:0-1206 GCF_001447785.1 Gekko japonicus
CTCCTTAGAAGCTAAAATGACTAAACTAATAGTACTTTGGCTACATTGTGAAAAGAGAAGAATCACTGGAAAAGACAATAATGCTAGGAAAACTTGAAGGTAGTAGGAAAAGAGGCCCAACGTGAGATGGATCAACTCAAGCAAGCAACCCTGAGGTTGCAAGACCTGAGCAAAGCTGCCAATGATAGGATCTTTTGGAAGCCATTAATTCATAGGGTCTCCATGAATCAGAAGTGACGTGATTAGGGATGGGCACAAACCAGGAAAATGTGGTTCATGTCAGTTCATGGCCAAATCACAAATCAAACCACAAATTGAATTGATAGGTTTGTTCATAAACTGAACTGGTTCATGGTTTGTGGCCCTGCAAACCCCATTGAAAGGGATCGCAGTCCCTTTCAGTAGGGTTTGCAGAAAGCCAAAAACAAACAAACAAAAAAGCTGAGTGATAGGGAGCAGCCTGCTCCCTGCCATTCAGCTGTTTTGGGCTGTCTTGTGTAGTCCCTTTAAAGTTTAAAGGGACTGCACAAGACACCCCAAAACAGCTGAATGGCAGGAAGAGCTTTCCTGCTGCTCAGCTGTTTTTGCAGCTTTTGTGGGGAACAGAAAGCAGACTCGGAGTCCCTTTAAACCCCTGCTTTCTGCACTGTCCATGAACTGATACTATCCATGAACTGTTCGTGAACTAAGAACAGAGCAAAATTCACAGTGATGGGTTTGTGCCCATCCCTAGACTTGATGATGCTTAACATATGCACACCTCAATGTGTGGGTTATTATCTTTGAAATCTTAGATGGTCCAGAACCAGAAATCTTAAAGGATTGTCTTTCCCCTTATAAATCTGCTCACAATGTAAGATCTTCTTTGGAGATCCTGCTGTGTTTGTCCCCACCCTTCTGAGGGCAGGTGCGTGGTCTTTGTGGTAGTGCCTTGCTTGGGAATTCCTTGCCTACAGCTATCCACACAAGTGTTCAGTGCTGGGTGAAAACATACCTCATTCCCCAGGTTTCCTCCCAGCTCCCAAATTAGTTTCCTTTGGTTTTGATGCTGTTGACTTTCCATGACATGATCTGAAGGATTGTATTAAAAATATGATTTGACAATTGTTATGCACCAGTCTTCTCCTGGTGGCCTGTTTGATAATGTATTTGGGTTGTGGGGTTTTTTTTTGGTGGCTATTGATTTTAGCTGTGAGACAGGTTCAT
>NW_015181733.1:0-1214 GCF_001447785.1 Gekko japonicus
CTCCCTCCTCATTCCGGGGCCAAGGGACGTGGAATGTTAGTTCATCATCCCTGCTCCAGCGAGTGCCCCCTCCCTTCTTATTTGGGGCCGGAGTATTTGAGCCCTATTTGCATTACGCGGCTTTACAGGGCACGCTGGGGGATGTTTTTCTTTAGGATTGAATGATTTGATTCCTTTGCAGGCCAGGGCAAGCCCAACTGTAATTAAGGGCAGGCTCAAGAGTCTTTCAGGTCTTGCCTTCTCCAGTGAAGTGCTCCCTTCTCATTTGGTAGCCAAAGTATTTGAGCTGCAGTTTCCTTAACTGGCCTTACAAGGGGCACTCAGGGTTGATTTATTTCGGATTGACTGATTTGATCTCCTTGGCAGTCCAGGGCAAGCTCAAGAGTCTTTAAGGACCACAGACATTACATATAAAACGTACTATTAATTTTACAGAGTGAAACCGAAGGATCCCTTCCGGTTATGAACAGTTCTGCTGATCCTCATTTTCAACAGAAGGGATGAGATATTCATAAGGTTACCCCCAAGGCACTCTTCATTCTGAAGAAGTTCACTTGAGCTAGGCCTCCAGCATCTATTAGACAAGTTTGTGTGAATTGTTTAGTTTCTTTTCTACAGTGCCTAGATGGACATTCCTCAGACGGTCTTATAAGAATGAAACACACATGAAAGCACGATGAAATCTCTCTTCATTTGTTTTTCGTAGTAATGTTTGTTAAGTGCAGTGCCCTTCTCGATAAGTTCAACCAAAGTATAGTTCTGGAATTTATAAAAGAAACACGACTTTAGCACTTAGTGGCAGGTTCAAGAGTTTACTATAAACCAAAAGGTGATGGAGTCTTTCTGTGCGGGAAGCTCCATCATTCTGTTACTTTGGGAACATAAGATATGACTATGGGCATTTTTACTGGACATGAAATTATCACAACTAGTATATTAAAAATATAGTGTATCCAAAACAATTACTACAAACAGGATACCCACCCACATGCAAAAACAAACCTGAAACCTTTTTTTATTTTCTTCTGACAATAGCATCTCCTAAAGGAAGAAAGGCGTCTTCTCCTTGCATTGGAGAGTTCAGTTTGTAACCTTGGACTTGCTTGTCCCCAGGGCACAGAGATTGGATCAATCTGATAACATATAGATGTTTTAGAAATGATTTGGAAGATAGTTGAACGGTTTGTCTGAAAATATGTGATTCACCATGTTAA
>NW_015181734.1:0-1205 GCF_001447785.1 Gekko japonicus
CACAACGGGCTTTACTGCTAGTAATTTAAATATTTGGCAGCGGGATTTTTGTTTTGTTTGCTAGGGTTTGGGGGGGGGTTTTGGTTGAACATATGATTTTATTGTTGTTGCAGTGGATTGGCATGTTACACAAAATAGTGCAGGATAATAGTGCAGGACATGTTACAGTGGGTTGTTGTTTTATTTCAGGATGGGAACTGACTCTTGTTATGCAGGTGATGTGATGGCCCAATAACAGATCAGAGAAACAACTTGTGGCCACCATCAGGCTGTGTGTGGGTTACCTGCACACACAACACCTGAGGGCAGGACCTTTGAACACCAGCGTTAAAGTAGGCATTGCAGTCCACAGAGAAGTGCCATTTTCAGTTTCTTACCAGTTGTAGTGTAGTGCAGAGCTTGCTTTCTGTGTGGCAGAAAATAAGAAGGGAAATGGTGGTCATGGAGTCTCCAGAGTCTCACAAGACATCATCCAATAGCTATGCCAGTGAACTTGCTCTCTCCCACCTCAAAATCTGAAATATTCCCCAAATATCAGAAAATAATTTTGTTGTTACTCTCAGAACTCCAGGGGTGCTTGGGTTATCTCCAAGCTGACCCCAAATGGCTAATATCAGGTTTTATTTCAACTCAAGGATATCCTAATTTAACTTGGATCCATCTGCTGCCTGCAGCATTTCTGGTGAACAAAGCCAACTACACTTCCCCCACCCCAACCACACTTCTGATGCTGATCCCACCATGACCTTATCTGCAGCTGCAGTCTCCAGGCTGGTGGTGGTGTGCTATAGTCATGCTGGAGGAGCTGCATATTTGTGAGTCATGTTGGTATCTGAGGCCTCAAATCAGGTTGCCACAGTACTCAGCAGCAAGGAGGGTAATTTGTGGTGATCAACCACTTGGTGGTTGATCACAGCTTCCCCAGAGGTTGGATTGGGCTGTGTCCTGCCCAGCTGTTGGTGGGGAAAAATATTTAGGGTTACCATTCCCCAGTTCGGGGTGGGCTCCCCCATTTTTGTGGGCTTTTGCCTGCTGCCAGCCAGGTGGCTGGAGGGAGGAAATCCCTCCCCCCCAAGCTATGTTGGGCGATGTACGGACATCATCCAAAAGTGATGTAGGCATGTTGGTGAAATTGGGGGGGGGGGCACTCTAGTTTTGGGGCAAAACTCTTATGGATTGAGGGTGATTTTATCATAGAGTTTTGC
>NW_015181735.1:0-1204 GCF_001447785.1 Gekko japonicus
AACCACTTCTGAACATCTCTTGCACTGAAAAAGGGGTTCCCAGAAGTCAGTTGTGACTTGATAGGGGTGGAAAGCATGTTTCTACAGAGCCTAAGTTTTTGCTCTCAATCCATGCACTCAATCCATGCACTCAATGCACTTCCTCCCTTTCACAGAATCATACAGTTGGAAGGGACCTCCAGGGTCATCTAGTCCAACCCCCTGCACAATGCAGGAAATTCACAAATAGCTCCCCCCACAGCCCCAGTGACCCCTGTTCCATGCCAGGAAGATGACAAAAAACCTCCAGGATCCCCGGCCAAACTGGCCAGGAGAAAAATTACTTCCTGACCCCAAAGTGGCGATCAGCATTTCCCTGGGCCTGTAAGAAAGGGCCACAAGAACTAAGCACTGAGGCAACCCTTCCTGCACTCCCTTTGTATGTAGAGTTCATGCACCAGCACTCTGTGTCCCTGAAAGTAGCCACACTCGGTTGCTTCCACGTGGAGGTTTTAGCTCTGGTTTGGCATCCAAACCAGAGTGGTGGGTTTTTTGTTTTGCTTTTTCAGCATCTATATGAGGTTGTCCCCTAATTGTCCATAGCCCGGGTTTCCTCCTGCTTTGATGTGACCTTTTCCAAACCTGGTTTGAGACGAACATTTTGGCAAGATCTCGGTCGAGATGCCTTTGTGCACCATATGGACAGGCTGGTGTGCATTTCTGAAGGCTCCACCTACATCAGTCCTATTTCCCTTGCCTCAACAAGTGCAGATGTTTCCTCCGTTCCCCACATGCCGCCAGACAGATTTTTCAGGCTTAATAAAACCCCAGCAATTACAAAATAATGCAATAATGTTAAAATTATTGTCATTATCAGCTAATTCATCTGAACTCCCGGCTTGCTTACTTGCTCCTTTTAAAAAATCATTTAAACTTTATTAGTTTTTCAGATAATACAGCATCTAACAATTATGCAGTTGCTTATGCTCAAAACAAGTAGTACAAAAGGTACATTCCATTCAAGAAAACAGTGCAAGCAAAGAAACATAGACAGGTACTTTACATACATTACACACATTACACCTAGACATACGTTGTCTTATGTGAAAGTTGAAGTATACTGTGGTAGTAAATCATAGGTATAAATTTACAGTAGCAGTGAGTGTGTTTACAACTAGGCATGAAGTAATCTGAGAGTGGCATGTTGGTTGCAGGATGCAGACAG
>NW_015181736.1:0-1191 GCF_001447785.1 Gekko japonicus
GTAACTTTTTCCCACCATAGAAAACAATGTAGGGGATGGCGACAACCTGTTTGGGGGCCCATAGAATTGGACCCCCCTGGTCCAATGTTTTTGAAACTTGGTGGGTATCTTGGGGAGAGGCAATTCGGTGGCAACCCGATTCAGGTCAGAGAATCTGAATCGGCCTGTCGCAGCCTGAAGGGGGCCTGAATGGGCCATTTTCAGGGGTGCATTTGGTTCAGACAAATCAAATGCACATCCCTAATCCCAATGCTGGGGGGCCACCAGCAGGGGGAGTATTTGGCTTCCACGCCCTACTTTCAGGGACCACCTGACTGACTGGCATGCTGGATTAGATGGGCCATTGGTCTGATCCTCCACGGTTGCTCTTTTGCTTTTATTTTCGACCGCTTTTGAATTTTGAAGCTGGGGAACTAAACAGGGCCTTTAAAAGATAAAATCAGATGAATAAAACATGTGGCGGCGATGTTAAAAGCAAATGCTCTTTCAGAATCATGTCGAGTAACTATTTTTCTACTTCAATTTATCATCAATAGCCTACATTTCTAAATATGCTACGGCAAGATTTGGTTATTTATACACTGGTCAGGAGTTATTCATGGCTGATTAATTAATAATGGCTAAATATGTCTTTCAGCCTCCCAAAGTCCCTTGAGAAAGAAGAAACCAACTTGTTTTTCCTGACCAACCAAATGGCGGAATCCCTAGGTGGCAGCGGCTACTGTGTGGAGAGACTATCTGTGCCATACGTCCCACTTGTGACAGGTGAGCCTTCGGCTTTTCACGGGCTGCTGTACCTCTTTAAAGTACACGATGCTGAATTACACAGAATGATAAGCACAACCATTGCACCTGCAGGAGCATCTTCTGAGAGGTAGATGGAGCTAATTCTCTTCATATCTTGCCTGTCAGCTACCATACCGTGTTGCTAAAATATTTCAGGTCTAAGTTCTACTAAGGTGGTATACTTGTGTCACTGAGAGTGATAGGTCCCGGTCACATGTGCCGGGAAACACGGGGGGAGGCGTGGCTTTTTGCAAACGCAAACGCAATCAGACACGACGACAGTTTCCTTCCTCGGCGCACGTTCCCGGCGCGACGCAAGAGGAGCGCGCTAGAGCGATCACACAAAGAGAATCAGTCAGCGGCCCGTTGCAAGCCTTTGCTAGTGGACTTTATGAGGTACCTTTC
>NW_015181737.1:0-1290 GCF_001447785.1 Gekko japonicus
ATGGGCAGTTGAACGTGACCTTGAAACCTCGGGCGTCCCAGTCCGCAAAAGGGGCAACGAGGACCAGGGACTTGACCCAACCGACTCAGCATATCTGCCCTGTGCAGGAATTTGACCCTGTATGGTCTCGGGGGGCTATTTTGGATTGGGTGCTATGATCCAAACTAAGATGGTGAAAGTTTCTTCAGAGAGCTGAAGGTGGCATGAAAAGTTGTTGTTGTTGTTGTTCAGTCACACAGTCAAGTCCGACTCTTCGCGACCCCATGGACCAGATCACGCCAGGCCTTCTGGTCTTCCGCTGTCCTCTGAAGTTTGCTCAACTTCATGTTCATTGCATCTATGACACTGTCTAACCATCTCATCCTTTGCCATCCCCATCTTCCGTCCCCGTCTTCTTTGGCCTTCAATCTTTCCCAGCATCAGGGTCTTCTCTAGTGAGTGCTCCCTTCTCATTTGGTGGCCAAAGTATTTGAGCTTCATTTTCATTATCTGGCCTTCCAGGGAACAGTCAGGGTTGATTTCTTTTAGGATTGACTGATTTGATCTTTTTGCAGTCCAAGGGACTCTCAAGAGTCTTCTCCAGCACCATAGTTCAAAAGAATCTATTCTTCGGCGCTCGGCCTTCCTTATAGTCCAACTCTCGCAGCCATACATGACTACTGGGACCCCATGGACAGTATCAAAGGGCATGAAAAGAAGGGATGCTAAATGTGACATGAACACGTGCCCCCCTTCCACACTGGTAAACAGAGCTGGAAAGATTTGGCATGGTTTCAAAAAAATTACATAACCAAAGGCGTATGTCAGAAACAAGGGGGCAACCTACATATACATGAACACGTATGAACCTGCTTTATACTGAATCAGACCCCTGGTCCATCGAGGTCCGTCTTGTCTACTCAGACCGGCAGCAGCTCTCCAAGGTGTTGGCCAGAGACCTTTCTAATCACCTAGTGCCCGGTCCTTTCAAGTAGAATTGCCGGTGATCAAACCTGGGACTTCCTGCATGCCAAGCAGATGCTCTGCCACAGCCCCTCCCCAAAGGACACACACACAAAGACCATCAGTTCATCGAGGCCAGTACTATGAACTCAGACTGGCAGTGGCTCTCCGTGGTCTCAGGTAGAGGACCACTCACTACCTGATCTTTCCCCTGTAGATGCTGGGGATTGAACCTGGGGCCTTCTGCATGCCAACCAGATATGCTGCCACTAAGCCACAGCCCCTCCCCAAAGGACAGACACACACATGAAGCCGCCTGCTCCTGAATCAGACCATCAGTCCATCAAG
>NW_015181738.1:0-1304 GCF_001447785.1 Gekko japonicus
CCAAGAAAAGCTTCAGCTATTACATTACTATGAATCCGGCTGCTCTTAAAGGCTCAGGAGCAAGGGGGGGCATGCAAAAATAGGGATGCCAGCCTCCAGGTGGGACCTGGGAATCCCCCCAGAATTCCAGCTCATCTCCAGACTACAGAGATCTGTTCCCCTGGAGAAAAGGGGATGCTTTGGAGGGTAGGCTCTGTGGCACTGTGCCCCACTGAGGTCCCTGTCCTCCCCATGCTCCAACCCCAAATCTCTATGAGTTTCCCAACCTGGATCTGGCAACCCTACTCCCCCCTTCCCCTGATGGCGGCCACTGGGGACTTGGCAACCCCTGACAAAAAAGAAGTCAGAGTAACTTTAAAGAGATATATGGGCCTATTACATGAGCCACTATTTTGGGTCCGGCTGGGAGTTACCGTTTGGGACTTCTGTACCGCCCAGAGTGCCTGTCTGTGTCAGGACAACAACAACAACCAGAACTGTGAAACAAATATCAAAATAGTTAAAATGCCATCCTTTATATTGTCCTCTTATATATGTAAGTAATCCAATCACAAATTATGTAAACAAGAGACTGTTCACTCTTTCAGAAATACAATTCCATATGTACATCAGCAAAATAGTCCGACAATAAGGTTTGTAGCTTTTCCTGATTTCTTTTCCTCTTTCCCAGCGTGTGAACCAGCCTAGTATCTCCACTTTTCGCTTTCTCAAGGTTTAAAGAAAGATTGCTCCAAAAGCGGATAAGAAAAGAAACACTTACTAATAATATGCTATCATCAGGACACCAACTGAACCAGACAAAAAGGCTTTTACCCATCAGTTAAGCATCAGGACTGGAGCTGCGGTGGCTCAAGTGGTTAAGACGCTGAACTGCAGGCTGTGGAAGGTCAGTAGTTCAGCAGTTCAAGACCCGGGTGCCGCAAGACGGGGTGAGCTCCCGTCTCTAGTTCCAGCTCCTGCCAACCTAGCAGTTCGAAAGCAAGAAATTGCAAGTAGATAAATAGGTACCACTTCGGTGGGAAGGTAACAGCGTTACCTTGGTGTTTAGTCATGCCGGAAACGTCTTCGGACAGCACTGGCTCTTCGGCTTTGAAACGGAGATGAGCACCGCAACCCTAGAGTCGGATTCGACTGGCTTTCGAGCAAGGGAATCTTTACCTTTACCTTAAGCATCAGGACATAGTCCTATGTGCTGGATCATGCTGAAAAGCTGCATCACAGCTCACAGTTCTGAAAGTATTTTAAAGGATTCACAGGTGCATTCTTAAAGAAATTGTCAATTTCAGGCAGTAGTTCATCTATAT
>NW_015181739.1:0-1195 GCF_001447785.1 Gekko japonicus
ATGTCCGTTTTGAGATCTGGTGACCAGAACTGCTCGTGGCATTCCAAATAGCAGAGGTCAGAGTGTTCTTCCCTTCATGACAAGTGTCAGAAAAGAATTCTATCTGGCAGGAGCAGGGAAGAAAGCCGCCCACTGTTGCTTGTTCTCCAGCGAATGATGGTCGTTCAACTAAAATGTTAACGTTAGCGAACACGTTTTTGGAAGATAGAGTCAGATTCTATTTGAAACGGTCAGGCTGCACAAAAAAAAAGTTTTAAAAAATGTATACAAATATAAAAAGCCACAATGACAACAGCAATAAAGTAAAAACCCAGCATACTTCAGGAAACAAAAGTCTTAAAGTATTAGCTAGCGGTTGCAAAGACCAAAGGGGGGGAAAACCCTGCATCTTACAAGGGGTCCCTGACCTGACAGCCTAGGCTAGTTCGATCTCGGAAGCTAAGCAGGATAAGCCCAAGTCAGTATTTGGATGGGAGACCACCAAGGAAGTCCAGGGTCGCTATGCAGAAGCAGGCAATGGCAAACTACCTCTATATGTCTCTTGCCTTGAAAACTCCCTGGGGTCACCATAAGGCGGCTGCAACTTAACCCTTTCCACCACCACCACCACAAGGGTTGCCAACTCTGGGTTGGGAATACCTGGAGATTTGGGGGTGGAACCTGGTGAGGGCGGAATTTGGGGAGGGGAGGGACCTCCACAGGATATAATGCCATAGCACCCATATAATGCCATATAATAGCACCCTCTAAAGCACCCATTTTCTCCATGGAGACTGATCTCTGTTGTCTGGAGATCAGCTGTAATTCTGGCAGATCTCCAGGCCCCACCTGGAGGTTGGCAACCCTAGTGCAATGCCATAGAGTCTACCTCCAAAGCAGTAATTTTCTCCAAGGGAAGTGATCTTGGTCGTCTGGAGATCAACTGTAACAGGAGGGGATCTCCAGGTGCCCCCTGGAGATTGTCAACAGCAACACCCGCCTGGCCAATACAGACAGCTGTTACCGGCCTACCATAAAGGGCTGTTGCAATGCTCAAAAATAATGATACAAATCAGCAGGAGTAAATCATTATTTATAGCTGATAGAATAGATTCGATAAGCAAATGTACATTAGCGACAATTATCACCACATTTCGGTGTTTTGCAGGCAGTCTATAGCAAAAAGTCATCCGGGGCCTGAGTCTCCCCCGTCCCC
>NW_015181740.1:0-1207 GCF_001447785.1 Gekko japonicus
CTTAGCAATATGCACATAGCCGCATTATCAATCCATGGAGAACTCTATGGAGAACTCTTTGGTGGGGGTTCGATCCCTCGTTTACATAGATGCACACAAAAAGGCAAAAAAACCCCCAACCAATTGTCTGAACATGCCATCTGATCATGCAGTGATGGGCTGCGCCCACAGCAAAATGGATTATACTGGGATGTCTGATCAAGCAACTCCATTCCAAATACCAACAGAGAAAATAGGAGTGCTTTCCGACCATGCCAAATGGCATGTCTGACCACAGCCTAAGTGTTTGCATAGGATTTGGTCCATTTTACACATTCTGTGGAATGACAAAAAGTGTGGCAGCCTTCCTGACCTACTCAACAAAAACTGTGGACTTCAAAAGAGGTGAGGAGGAGCCAGGCTAGACTGACAGCTGCAGCAACAGCTGTGTAACAGAGAACAAGTTTTGCCTATCAGTAAATCTACTGTGCCCTGCCTCATGCTTTTAGTAGAGCACCACCCTATTTGGCCTTGTCTTGTAAACTCTTTTTTTCAGATTGTTGCTTTGAACAGAGATGGTTCCCTGTCTGCATCCTAGCTGACATTTCCCTGTTCATTCAAGCATTTAGCCAATCTGCAGTAGCATGACTCATTTCCCTCAGTTGTATCTGCCGCACTCTCTGGATGGCACAAATACAGCATGTCACTGCACTGCAATAGTTTACATTAAATTGTTTTTATTACAGTATTTGAAGTAGCAAGTGAGAAGGAAGCTACTACTATGCTGTTATATTGGGGAAAAACATAGGAGTAGTAGGTTTTGGAAAAACAATTGTATCCTATAGAACAGTGGTGGCGAACCTATGGCACGGGTGCCAGAGGTGGCACTCAGTGCCCTCTCAGTGGGCATGCGTGCCATCGCTCCAGCCAGGCCCAGACCATCATTAAAGTGTCGAATTCTCTGCCAAATAATTGTAAGTGAATGAAAGCATTTGGGATTGCTTTCCTTACTTTGTTTGGATCATCTTAAGTTAATGTATGAGTTGTTTTTTCTAAAGTAAAACCTCAGTATTCAGGTTAAATTGCCATGTTGGCACTTTGCGATAAATAAGTGGATTTGGGTCGCAGTTTGGGCACTCGGTCTCTAAAAGGTTCGCCATCACTGCTATAGAATAATGGAATAGCGTTTGCAGCTCAGTTTTAAGGGTTTTCCAACCTCAAAACTGAA
>NW_015181741.1:0-1171 GCF_001447785.1 Gekko japonicus
TTACATTCTTTAAAAAGGCTTCCCTGATTACAAGACATTTCTGGGTACATAAGCCTTTTGACAGGCCATTAGGAAGACTAAGGAGACGTTTGAGCAGGATATTTCAATAGCGCACTGATCCCTGGATTGTCCTGTCCTCTGATGCATCTCTACAAGCGAACAATTGTTCACCCAGCCATAAGTACAAAGAACCTTAGAAGCTTTTTGGACGCCAGTACCACCAGCCTTCTCACCCAAATGTTAGTAGCTCAGAACTCTGCCTCTTTAACCCAGAACACTTCCTCAGCATCTCAGATTCAACATGTCCAAGACCAAGCTTATTATCCATCATTCTAAACTTTCTTTCATCACTGTCTTTCTGCAGATGTTCTCAATGTGACCATTCACTAGTGCTGTTCAGGCCTAATGCATTCATCGTATCTTTGTTTTTCCATTTTGGTCCATCATCAAGGCCTACCACTTTTTTCTTCTGTGACTTTCCTTTTCTCCATCCTTTAAATGACAACTGTAGCTCACACTAAAGTCATCTCCCACCTTGGTTACAGAAATTTCTTTGGCTTCCTGTTATCCTAGCTTGGCCAGCTCACCTTTACCCACAACTCAGCCACCAAAATCATGCACTCTCTTATCACTTAGATCATACAACATTAATCTACGCCGGCTTCCTGTCTGCTTCCATATCCAGCACAAACTCTTCATCCTTCTCTTCAGAGCCTACTATGGCCATACCTATGGCCTCCTGGCATGATACATCTCTGAAGGCTTTCCCACATTCTCATTTTCCTTGCTTGTAAGGTCCTGTTTCTTCAAGTTTCCTGTGTCCTCCCATGTTTTGCTCCCTCAAGTGGTTGATTCAATATTACACCGACGTATGTCAGCATCAAAACCTGCAGTTTAAATTTGCAGGATATATGTCGTACATAAACTGGTGTAACATTAGATCAGCCACTAGAGGGAGGAAAACACATGCCAAACAGAAAAAAATAACAATAAAGAAACAGAAACTTACAATCGAGGGAAAAGAGAATGCGGTAAAGCCCTGAGATGCTTCTATATCCCTACTGCCATGGCTTTCCCTCCTCTAGTTCCATTGCTCTCAGCAACAGAGGGCTGAGATAGCAACAATCTTAAATAATTTAGTCTCTCCCCCCCCTTGCTGTCCCATATGCCT
>NW_015181742.1:0-1187 GCF_001447785.1 Gekko japonicus
TTAACATGGGAAGTGTATTGAGCGATTCACACTCTTTTTGTCAGTACATAACAAATCTGGTCTGGTCTGTAGGCATAGACATGAACCTCACCACAGACCTAATTTTGTCACGAACGTGGCCAGTTTGTGGTTTGTGAGGCCTCGGTTTGTGAAATCGCATCTCCCACGAACCACCCACGAACTGTTTTTTTGCGGAGGTTCATGAGGTTCATGGCAGCGGTTTGTGAGCCAGACATGCTGACACCAATTAACTAATTGTCAAGGCACTGGGCGGGGGTTTGTGTGTGGACTTCTGCGGCCTTTCTTTAACCCTGGAAACACCTATAGTGGCGCTCCAAAGCTTGACAGGCAGCTCTGGCTGCCAACAAGAGAGCTCCCATTCTGCTCAATGGGAACAGGTTTTTTTATTTGACAGCAGACCATTAGAGAAGAAGAGACAGAGGAAAACAGTGAGGTTGGGTGTGTTTGGTGCCTGCTTACTCAAGGCTCTGAGTGCCCCACCACTTGTCCCTCTGTTACAGCCAGGCAGACGGGCACAGCCAGTGGGTTCCTTTGCTGAGCCCCCCCACACACAAATCCTCCCTTTCAGTGGGAGTTCTGCAAATCTGTCCCCGACTGGGGTGGTGTCTGGTGGGCTCAGGGCTCTGAGCCACACCTGTCATTCTGCTGCAACCAGGCAGAGCCCACACAGTCCCCCCTCAGTTTTTCAGACTCTGGAGTTGCCCAGCATAGTGTCACCGTCACAGGCTGCAACCCATGAGCTAAGAGCCCTTGGACATCTGCCATCGAAATCCAATCAGTTCAAAATGCCATCTGGTATATGGTTTTGCTGCCTTGGTGCCACACATTCTCTGCCTACTTTCTTTTTGATCCACCTCTTCCACTTTTCTTTATAACAGGAAAAGCAACCTAGTAACTCCTTTTAATGTTCACTCAAAGCCACTGCGTTAAACGTCTATATCAAATGTTAACTTTTTCTTAACAAAAGCCTGCACTAGATTAATTTAGGCTGGAATTTTGGTTACTTTGTTACGTAGAAGAAAGTTTTCTGGTTTCTCTTATACATTCCAAGGCCCATGGAGAATTCACAGCACATCACTGTACTTAATAATGCTAGGATGGTTTATGGCTTCTAGTGGTAACTAATAATGCTGAAGTATTGTTGGGATTCCTTTTAAGTAAGTCAG
>NW_015181743.1:0-1198 GCF_001447785.1 Gekko japonicus
AAAAATACACACAAGGGATCACAGTTACCTATACAGGAAATACAACCAAACAAACACTATGATGTCTTAACCATCACATCACAGTGTTTGTTTGGTTGAATCCATTGGAAGCATTTCCATGGACGGATGGCTCTCCATCTGCAAAGCATGACTCCCCCTTGCTGCAGTTCAAAATGACCACCAAAATGCTATTCTTGGGGTTCCCCGTCTCCCAGGAGAGAACTTGTGGGGCATTTTGTCTGCAGTGAGAGTGTGGAGGTGAGAAATAAAGCTCTGTGAGCTGAAATCCTTCTGTCTGTGGAAAGGCTCTGGTAGATCCAAAACTTTGAATGTTGTAACGTTGAATTTTGTTGTTCAGTTGCACAGTCGAGTCCAACTTTTCGTGACCCCCGTGGACCACATCCTGCCAGGCCCTCTTGTCTTCTCTCATCCTCCAGAGTTTGCTCAATGTACTGTGGTAAATGTTCTCCAAGAAAACCATCCTCTGTCTCTTCTGTCTCTAAGTTTTTGGTTCTATGCTGTTTTAGGTTAACCTGGTTGGCTTCACAGAAGAGGGGAGGGAGATGGAATCTTTCCTCTATAGTTTTCCATGTGAATTTAAAACTATTTTTCTGCCACAGATATGCAGTGACAGAAAGAGAAGAAGAAAAGAATAGTTGGCTTTATACCACGCCCTTCACTTGGAGTCTCAGATCAGCTTACAATCTCCTTCCCTTACTCTCCTCATAACAGAGGTAGGTGGGGCTGAAAGAGTTCTGAGAGAACTGCTCTTGAGAGAACACCTCTGCGAGAACTGTGACTGACCCAAGGTCACCCAGCTGGCTGCATGTAGGGGAGTGGAGAATTAAACCTGATTCTCCAGAATAGAGTCCACTACTCTTAACAACTTTCTTTCTTTCTTTCTTTCTTTATACCCTGCCCTCCCCGCCAGGGCAGGCTCAGGGCGGCTAATAAGGCCATAGGCATTATAAAACAGTAAAGCAATAAAACCAATTTAACAATTTAAAATCATCAGACTATTTAAAAGCACAACACATATAAGATAGTGGAAACTGTCTTATTGTCCACCATAGGGAAATCAGCAGCTGGTGTCTGGCTCCTTAGGGCTTAATGCTTTAATATAGGCACAGGTGTTAAGCCAGCAGCCAACAGTAGATTGTAGGATAAAATATTCGGCTAGATGGTAGGCCATTTAACG
>NW_015181744.1:0-1181 GCF_001447785.1 Gekko japonicus
GCTAAGTGATACCCACTGGGGCAGGCCTGAATCAGTAGTTGTATGGGGACCTAGATTTGGGTCCAATAGCACTTTAGAAATGAGCAAGATTTGGGGTGGGGGGTAATAAGCTTTCAAGACTCAAAGCTCCCTTCATCAGATATAGGGAACTGAGGAACTGAATATTTACCCCAATGTGACAATTAGCATTTCCATGGAACTATTTTTCAGGTTGAAGAAATGACTGGGTGGCAGCTTAAATTCTCTCTCCTCCTGCAGCACAATCACAATGCAGAATTAGGCCCTGCGTATTTGCATTTTATATGAAACAAACAAAAAACTTGCTTGGGCATTCATTTGCAGAACTCCCAGTACAGTATTAAGCAGGCTGGTTGCAGAAGCCTTTGAAAGTCCTGGGATGAAATTTGGGCCTTTAGGAAGCTGACAATCCCCTGGTTGTGTTTTGTTTTCAATGCCAGAACTGGATCCACACACCATTGCACATTAGCAGTCACTTGTAATGCTATTGTCCTGTCCATAAGGGGTGAGGGGGGAACAGTTCAACACCTGAAGCTGCCTTATACTGAATCAGACCCTTGGTCTATTGAGGTCAGTGTTGCCTACTTAGACTGGTAGTGGCTCTCTGGGGTTTCAGGGAGAGGTCTTTCACATCACCTACTACTCAGTTCTTTCAACTGGAGATGTCAGGGATTCGCATTGTGACTTCCTGCATGCAAAGCAGATGCTCAACCACTGACCCACAGCCCCTCCCTACAATGTGTTAATTACTGGAATGACAACACAAGATCCAGTTATGTATAGATAAAGAAAGACCAGCAGATGGTAAGTGATAACTCTGGTGGAACCTGCAAGGTCCCTGTGCTTACTAGTCACAGGCGTGTGGTGCTATGAGCTTTGGCCTGGGCAAGGACCCTTGGCAGTATGCACAGAGTACAACTCACTTCTTTCATCTGATATGCAGAGCAGGTAGCCACATTTACCAAACAAAATCTGCAAACACTTTAGTGACTCAAGACAGGGTTTAAGTACTCTAAACCATTGAACTGCCTGAGCACTCTGTAACACTAATTCAGATTCATCCCAGCTCCATGTATGCAGGACCAGCCCTAGATCCAGTGGTGTCCCAGGCAAGTCCTTTTCCTTCCAATAGTCCCAACTTTTGAACACCTTTTTAAAAATGT
>NW_015181745.1:0-1110 GCF_001447785.1 Gekko japonicus
AAGATTAGAGCTGTCCGTCCAGGCCTTCCAGTCCATACTGAAGACATTCCTTTCCCAGAAGGCCTTTGGTCTGGAGGAAGTACTAGAGATGGCTATGACACTGGAGAGGTGCCCACCAAAAGTGATACCAGCTCCAGATTGGGAAAATAGCTAGAGATTTTGGGGGTGGAGACAGTGGAGGGTGGAGTTTGAGGGGGGAGGGGCCTCAGTGGGGTACAATGACATAGAGTCCACCCTCCAGAGAAGGTGCCACTGGACTGTTTTGGACTGGGGTGGGGTCGGGTGCTCTGCAACTTACCTGGCTGCTTCTTGCTCTGACTGAGGGCTGCTGGGAGCAGGGGGCGGGGCTTGATGCATGTGTCCGCCCCCTGGGCTCTTCACTGACGGAGCTCAGCGCCTGTGGGCTCCTGCAGGAAATGGCCCTTGGCTAAAACCAAAGGTAGAATTGCAGGCTACAACATCTCTTCTCGCCTCCCCCCCTCAAAAGATGGCTGCTGTCTAAACTCCCTCAAAAGCCCCTGCAAAGAGATGGGTCTTGCAGCACCTCCTGAAGGTCTTCAAGGAGGGGACCCCCCTCACCTCTTCAGGGAGCCCTTTCCACAGAGCCAGAACCACGATGGAGAAGGCCTGGGCTCTGCTCGGTCCCAGACGGGCATTTTGGCAGTGCAATCTGTGTGACTGTTCTGGTGGGTTCTGGTTTTATTTATTTATTTATTCAATTTTTATCCCGCCATCCCTCTCAAGGCAGGCTCATGGCAGCTTACAAAAAAAGGTTAACAATATATTGAAACACACATGCTTATACAATACAGCATCATAAAGTACAAAGCGTACCAAATCACAGTACAAAATAGAATAAAGTGCCGGTGGCACTAGCGTCCCGGTGACCATAATAAGATGGTCCAAAGTATGGGCCCCCTCAGTATCTAGCATGGCCGGCTGCTGGTGTTAGCATAAAGGGCCTTAACAGTTCATTTAATATTGTTAGTGCCGTTGATGCTGTTCGTGGTTCAGCTGAATGGAAGTGGTCCCTGTGTGGGAAAGTCATGTGTTGCCCCATTCCCATCTCACAGGATTTTACTTATTTTATTTATTTATATCTTCGATTTG
>NW_015181746.1:0-1422 GCF_001447785.1 Gekko japonicus
CACATCAGTCTTTCAGATTCAGCCAGCACATATGGGAGCCACTTCTGTATGGCCTGGATTAAGCAAATTTAAAGTCCAGCAGTACCAGTATCAAGGAGCTGCGGTGGCTCAAGTGGTTAAGACGCTGAACTGCAGGCTGTGGAAGGTCGGTAGTTCAGCAGTTCGAGACCCGAGTGTGCCGCATGATGGAGTGAGCTCCCATCTCTAGTTCCAGCTCCTGCCAACCTAGCAGTTCGAAAGCAAGAAATTGCAAGTAGATAAATAGGTACCACTTCGGTGGGAAGGTTACAGCGTTCCACCTTGGTGTTTAGTCATGCCGGCCACATGACCACGGAAACGTCTTCGGACAGCGCTGGCTCTTCGGCTTTGAAACGGAGATGAGCACCGCAACCCTGGAGTCGGACTCGACTGGCTTTCAAGCAAGGGAACCTTTACCTTTTAGTACCAGTATCAAGAGACTGTAAAATATTTGGTGCAATCTGTTTTTAAATCCCTTGTTTTAATGAACTATTTATTATTGTGTTTTTGTGATGCCAAATGGCCGAATTATTTGTTGTGATCCACCCTGAGCCCATTGCAGGGAGGTTGGGAAATAAATCTGGAAAATAAATAAATAAATATTTTGGCATATCAGATTATTTTTAAAGGATAACTAGCATAAAACATGGATGTCAGATTGATTCCTGGTGAGGAACTTTTTTTATTGACCCCACTAATAGCGTGCCATGGGTTAAGTCCAAAGTAGAGAACCGTGTATTTGTACATCTGCAGCTCCCTTGTGCCTGTTCACATGTTACAGTGAATGTTTGTACAACCATCATGTACATGCATATATATGTTCATAAGAAAACCAGTGCACATTCACTTTACAAATGAAACCAAGAATGACTAGGTGGATAAATGTGGGAGTTCAGTCACACATTCAGCTGTATGTGCAATGAATGTAACATGAGAATTACTCAACACACATATAAAGAACAATCAAGTGTACTTTGTTTGGTGTAGTGGTTAAGTGCGCGGACTCTAATCTGGGAGGACCGGGTTTGATTCCCCACTCCTCCACTTGTACCTGCTGGATGACCTTGGGCAAGCCGTAGTTCTGATAAGAGCTGTTCTTGAAAAAGAGCAGTTTGTGTCAGAGTTCTCTCAGCCCCACCTACCTCCCAGGGTGTCTGTTGTGGGGAGGGGAAGGGGAAGGAGTTTATAAGCCGCTCTGAGACTCCCTTGGGTAGTGAAGGGCGCGGTGTAAATCCAATCTCTTATTCTTCACATATCGTACCTGATTTCATTGTAACTTGTAAACAGGGTTAATGTGTCCCGGCCTCTAGTCTAATTAGCTGTAGAGTAAGCAGCAGCACCACACTGAGAGTCAGACAGGACTGTGCCCTCCCTTCTGTGCCACAAAATTAGGCTTGCGGGCTG
>NW_015181747.1:0-1172 GCF_001447785.1 Gekko japonicus
ACACCAGCTGGCTGCATGTGGTGGAGTGGCGGAATCAAGCCCGGTTCTCCCGGATTAGTCCGTGCTCTTAACCGCCATACCAAACTGGCAGGGACACCTCCCCTCCCCCTCCCCTGCTCCAGGGTTTCTCTGTGGCTTTTGACTGGCCTCTGTTGGAAACTGGATGCTGGGCTAGATGGACCCTTGGCCTGGTCCAGCGGGGCTGCTTCTATGCCCCCCCCCAATCAAAAACAGAAATCATTCAGAATTCCTAAACCAAATAGTGTTTTCTTCAAAAGAGAGTAGTGTTTTCTTCAGGTTGCCTCTTAGAACCTGTGGGAACCAGCATCTGCCTTCCACAGATATCAGATTTGCAGCTACGGTCTCCTGATTCCCCTTTGGGGCCTTGTTTCCTGCTAAATTTCCTATCGAAGGGCAGTGGACTGGGGAGGTCTCCAGGCAAGCCACCACCACCCAATATCCAGCTTTGTAACTTCCAGCAACCTGGAGCTTCTTTGCCTGGGTACCACTGTGCCATCACTTGCAGCTGTTTAGGGATGGTTTAAACGCCCATTTTGTACCCATTCCGTCCTCCCAAGCATACCTCCTTTTCCTGGGCACCGGGTTCTGCCTGCTGGGGGGTATCTTCTTTCAAGCCTGCCCCCCTCCAGTAGATTTTATAGATTTATTTGCATTTTTATTGTCCCCAGAGTGATTTTGGACTCTGCTGGGAGAAAGGCTTCCTGCCAAAGGCTAGAGAGGGAGGATTTGTTGTGCTAAAGAATCCAGGAGCACCTTAAAGGCCAAAGAAAATTTGCGGGCGGGGTGTGAGCTTTTGTGAGTCCCTGCTCAAAGCAGGGACTCACGAAAGTGACTCACGACTCCTGCTCTTCTCTTCCTACAGACAGACCAGCATGGCTGTCCATCTTGGCCTTTATCTCCGATGGCTTTAAAGACCATGAGACCAATGCATCTCCTTTCAATGTCAATTATCCCCGATGGAGTGATAGAGGCAGTATCTTTGAATGTCAGTTGCTGGGGACAGAACTGCAGGGAGTGGCTGTGGCTTTCATACCTGGCTTGTGGGCCCTCCAGGCACTAACCAGCCACTGATGGAAGTGGAAGGGTGGTTTCGAGGGACCTTCATTAGTCTGATGTTCTCAGCAAAATAGGTACCGCTTCGGTGGGAAGGT
>NW_015181748.1:0-1170 GCF_001447785.1 Gekko japonicus
ACTGAGGAACTGCTCTGACTGTCAGGAAGATACACCGGGGGAGGGGGGGGTTGTTCAACATCTGGCAGGTCTTGTCCAAATCTGAGTTGTGGCATCTACCTTCTCCAATCCAGCCCAGTTGCCAGTTCCACGAGAAGATAGACGTAGCTAGTTACACAGGTTCCATAGCCATGTGATTCAGCAGCAGGGGGCTCGTGAGTGCAAAGAAGAGCTTTGGTCCCAACATCTGCATGGACACTTGTTTCTCAAACATTTAGCAAAGATTTAGCTGACCATGGGTACAGAGCAAGGGACAAGCTGTGTCCAGCACTGAATTCAATGCACAGCATCATGTGACGTGATATGCTGTCCCTGCAGTCATAAGAGCGTAAGAAGAGCCCTGCTGGACCAGACAAGTAGTCTAATCCAGTATCCAGTCTCAAACAGGGGCTGAGCAGTCCAACAAGACATAGAGGCCAAGGCCTTACATAAGGGCGTAAGGAGAGCCCTGCTGGATCAGACCAGGGGTCCCTCTAGTCCAGCATCCTGTCTTATTCAGTGGCCCAGAAAACAAACAAGCACTGTATAAATAACGCAGACCATGGAGTGCACAAAGGTCATGCAAAGGAAAATTATATTATAACAAAAGCAAAACTAGCAAAAATAACAAGGGACCACATATATCAGTAAATCAAGATTACATCGTAAAATGTGCAATTCCATAAATAGTATACGTAAGTTCATAAGTAGTTGACGAAGACTCCGGATTTTGATCTTCGTTTCGAGGGTTCTTCTTCAGAGTTCAAACTACTTCATAAAGTACTGATAATGTACAGAAGACTTTAGTCACGTATATGTAGGAAAAATCCTTCACACAGCACCGTTTCGTCTCGAGGTCCATCAAGAAATAGAGGCCAAGGCCTGCCTTAAGAGTGTAAGAAGAGCCCTGCCGGATCAGACCAGCGGCCCCTCTAGTCCAGCATCCTGTTTCACACAGCAGCCAACCAATTCCACTGGAGGACCAGCAAACTATTAGGTAAAATGTGAATATATATATCATTTGCCTTGGAAGCACAGAAGCTTTACACAGTATCCCCTGCCCTCCACATTTCCCGGTTAAGAGAATATGCTGTTAAACAAATTACAAAGATGATCTGACTCAGATGGTAATAAGAGAAAGAAATTTTTCTT
>NW_015181749.1:0-1183 GCF_001447785.1 Gekko japonicus
GTTTTCATTATATCATTCTCATAAACCTTAGGTTTAGGGATGCTCCAATGTCATTCCAGTTGTTTGTCTGATCCCACTATTGCCGGTTCTGAATACATTGTATTTGGGATAGGGCACAGTGAAATCTGACAATGGCAAAAAAATGGTAACAGGATAGTCTGCTAGTTTCTCAGGCCAAGAATGAAGCAAAGTGCCTGGAAACTTTTGTAGTGAGTCAGGAAGTGCCACCTGGCCTGCTCCAGCCTTCTACATATGTACGTTCTCTCAAGTCTCAAGCAACTTACGGTGACTGCAGAAAGAGGCTTTGAAGGCAAGTGAAGAATAGAGGTCATTTGCCATTGCCTTCCTTTGCAGAGTCTTTCTTTGTGGTCTCTCATCCCAATACTGAACCTACGTAGCTTCCAAGATCTGAAGAGTTCAAGCTATACCTTCTGGGCTATGTACGTTCTGTGAAGTCACAAGCAACTTACGGTGACTGCAGAAAGGGGCTTTGAAGGCAAGTGAAGAACAGAGGTCGTTTGCCATTGCCTTCCTTTGCAGAGTCTTTCTTTGTGGTCTCTCATCCCAATACTGAACCTACGTAGCTTCCAAGATCTGAAGAGATCAAGCTATACCATCCCACCTTCTAGCCTTCTGGGATATTGGAAAAGATTTCTTGCTGATGTGGCTGATATCTCTGCTATTTCTTCATTTGGAAAGTTCTATATGGTAGTGTATATCTCTGATGAGATCCCTCAGGTTGCGAGTTCAAGACTTACTATGAGCTGTTCCTCAGCATGATATCTGTAGATTGTCATGCATGTTTATCTTTTGGCCCAGGAGAGCCTTACAAAAGCATATCGCAGGCCTATTATGCACGAGTGTTTTGCCTCACTTTCACTGGGCATGTCCATGAGGTTTTCTTTTTTGTTCTGCATTGTTTTTCTTCCCTTCAGCGCTCAGTTCTCTTTCCGTTCGCTGTATAACAATCTGAAATTTCATTTATAATCTCTACTTATTACCCCAAAGAAAAAAAGGTTTTTTTGCAAAGTACAAGATTATATTAGGGTTTTGATCTGAGAGTCGACCACCATGCTTCAATTAAAATAATTGAAATTCACGAGCCACGGTAGAATAAAATGGCATCTTAGATTGGAATATAGAGAGCATTCCAATAAAATATGATAGACAAGGGGGCGGGACC
>NW_015181750.1:0-1164 GCF_001447785.1 Gekko japonicus
GAAGCTCGGGCAAGTAAAAGGAAAAGAGATGACTTTACAGGAGATGCTTACAGACTTCAAACAAGACTTAAAAGTAGAGATATGAAACAGCATTACTCCTATTATTAATAAGTTGGATGAAGTTAACAAAAAATTACTGGATTTACATGCAAAGGTGGAGACAGCGGTTGCTGGCATGCAAAAGAACTCTAAAGAAATAGCTGATTTGAAAACTTTTGAAAGATGGGCGAAAAGCAAGCTAATGTTGTTAGAAATCAAATCACGGGAAATCAAAGTAAAATTTCGTTGAATTTCTCTGAACTTTGATTTAAACAAGGACATTACTGTCGCTTTAAATGAGTGGTTAGAGGGAATTATACAGCGTCCGGGGTCAGTGGTAAACAATGCTTATGCTTTCCGTTTAAATCCTCCCTGAACGGGGCTCGCCAGCACTGATACCTGACATCATGGCAGAACTTAAGGATACAAAGACTAAGCAGAACCTTTTGGGAATTGCCAGGAAGAACAGAGGTCTGAAGCTTGAGGACACTTTGGTCCAGCTGTATCCAGATATTCCTTTTGAAATACTTAATGCCAGGAAAAATGTGCACCCAATTGCACAAAAGCTGGCAGAGAAAAACTACAGGTACCGTTGGCTTCCGCTCGGACATATATCGGTTACACACCAAGGACACATATACACAGCCCATGATCTAACTTCTGATGAAGAGCTTCTGAAGGTGCTGGAATCGGATTCGGGATAGGAAACCAAGAACTGGTAACCAGAAGAACATCCACCCCGCACCAATAGTGTGAACACCCAAAACTGCATTTTTCTTATGCGCTTATGCGCACAAGCGCGTATCACCAGATTACAAAAAAGAAAGCCGCGCCTTACAGCCATGCCACTGGGCCAACAGTGTGAACGCTCCCTTGCGCCTCCTCCCATTATGCTCCCACATCAGTCGTTGCAGTGTGAACGGGAAAACTCAGAACAGTTTGTTCTGGGTCTTTTTTGCCACGACTCCCTCCCGCTTCACACTGCCCATCTGAACTCAACCTCAATGTCAGGACAAATATGCACCCAATTGCAAAAAACCTTGCAGAGAAGAACTAAAGGTACCATTAGCTTCCTCTCAGACATATATCGGTTACGCACCAAGGACACATATACACAGCCCATGA
>NW_015181751.1:0-1159 GCF_001447785.1 Gekko japonicus
GTTCTGGGAAAAGTTAAAATATATGCAGGTCCTATCAAACCTAAACTAGTCATGCTGCCTTAACAACATAAAATGCATTATTTATAACCTAATTAACATATAATATTGCCATATTTGATATATTTATGGCATTTAAAAGGTATACATACCTTAGTTTTCTACAAGCAAAATTGCTAATATACCCAGTTCTTGGGGGAACACGGCAAGCTGACGGCCCCTGTGCTGTGGTAGTTGCGCACGTATCTTAATTTGTGCTATTGACAAAAAAAAAGGAGTTAAACAGAAGACACAAGCTGTGTGGCAAACTGTTCTTTAGTTTGAAAAAGGTTCACGCAAAGGGCCAGTCATACTCATGTGCACAGCTAGGGTGTCATTCCAGGCCGATGCTGCCTTCTTTCTTCCCCGGCTTCTGTGGATGCCGGTTAGGGAGATCTCTGTTCTCCCCAGTGAGGTTCCTGGAGTTTTCCTCTGTGGCTTTGACGCTCCTGGTCTTTTCTCCGTACCCCTCGCAAAGTGGGGCCGGGAGCTCCCTGTTGTCACCCGGTCTGTAGGGATACGTGTCCGTGTGGGTGGAGGGAGAGGAGAGAAGGCCAGCCGCAAGAGAAGAGTCGGGCTGGAAGGGCGGCCGCAGGCACCCAGCCGCTGAGAGGCAAGGAAGGCCCTGCATGTGTCCCCCCCCCCCTTTGAAGATCAGGGATCCTTCTAGGTGCAGAAGCGCATTCTGTATTGAAGAGCCGCAGGCTCACCCCATCTTTTAAAGTGCTTCATTCTAAAAGAGGGAACCCTTTATAAATAAATACAGCACTTTGTTATCATGTTGATTTTAACACTGTATTTATATTGATTGTGTTTTATGTATCATTGGAATTGTAGTATTGGAAATAACTGTGTTTTGTGTATCATTAGAATTTTTATTCTGTTCTGTAAGCCGCCCTAGGCCAGGAGGGTGGGAGAACAAATCAAATCAATCAAATCAAATCAAACATTTCATATGAGGGTCCTTCCCCCCCCCCCAGTACTCCCTCAAACGTCCATTTTTTCTGTTGGGAACACTGGAAAAAGGGCTGGGGGGGGGGATAGGGAAAATACATGTTTGGGGGAGTTTATTCCACTTTAATAAGAAAAAGTCTCACAAGTCTGCAGATGGGAGCGGGAAGAG
>NW_015181752.1:0-1163 GCF_001447785.1 Gekko japonicus
AGAGGAGAGGCATGTCCCGCTGAGGAGTCAGCAACAACGCACAGTCAGATCACGTGGGAAGAAATGCTAATTGGTTTCCTCCCACCCATCCTCCAAGGGGCACGAGGCCACCTGCGTGGTTCCCCTCCTCCATTTCACTGTTACAACGACCCTGTAAGGCAGATCAGGCTGAGAGTGACTGGCCCAAGGACACCCAGTGAACTTCCTGGATTTGAACCTGGGTCTCCCTGGGTTCCCTTGACTAATGCTCTAACCACTACAGCTAATCAAGGCAGCCAGCAAGCAAACCAGCTTTCCTCCCCCTCCATTTACAACTCCCCATAACGGTTCAGTCTCTCCTGGTCGCCTGCTGTTCTGCACACCTGGCCTGGGGGGGTTTGTTCATGACAGAGCTGTTTCTTAGAGGCTGAGGAGACTGTGTGGTGTGATGGTTAGAGCATCAGGCAAGGACTGGGGAGACCAGAGTTCGAATTCTTACAGAATCACCAATCCCAGGGGGTGACTCTGGGCCAGCCAAGCTCTCTCTTCCTCGCAGCCTAACCAGCCTCACAGGGCTGTTGTAAAAATACAACGGCAGAGGAGAGACTCAAATAAGCTGTCCTGAGCTCTTTGTAGGAAGGGTGAGATGGATGGACAGACGGATGATGGATGATTATAGATAGAGGATAAATAGATAGATGATGGATGATAGAGAATAAAAAGATAGATGATAGATTCATAGATGATAGATAGATGATGGATAATAAATAGATAGATGATAGGTAGATAGGTAGGTAGGTAAATAGATGACAGACAGACAGGAACTTAAGGAATATTTCATTGGGAACATTTGGCTATACAATCTCAGGAGAATATATAGTTGACCTACTGGACATGTGATTGCACTGGAGGTTTCATTTGTATTTTTGCCCAGTGGTTAAACTTTGGAACAATTGTTTTCTGGTCTTTATTTCATATTTTGTATACGTATGATTGTATATATTTTTACATATTAGCCAACATGTTCTGTTTGTATTAGACCTCTGAGGAAGGCCTGTGAAGGCCGAAATGCGTTAGGTCTACTTCATCAGCCTTTGTATTTTTATATTTGTATATGAGGTATGAATGGGCCCTTATTTGTTATTTTTAAAAATACATATTTTTGTATGTTTCATAATTAGATT
>NW_015181753.1:0-1150 GCF_001447785.1 Gekko japonicus
CAAACTGGGCTGAGAGGAAAGACTGGCCCCAGTAAGCTTCATGACTGAGCAGAGATTTGAACCTGGGCCCTAACACAACAATTTCGTAGGACATAGATAAATTCTACTAGATGTTATGGAGGGGGAGGGGGAAAGGCAGCTAAATAAATTGCTACAGTATTTATTTTTTTTGGCAGGAACTGAGCATAAATTGTATCTAGTTTGGTCTTCATTGCAGAAATGAATGTTGGTCAAACGTAGGGATGTGCATTCGACAATAGCCAAACCCAAAAAATAGCTGAAAAATACCTTGTCAGTATTTTTTGGGTATCACATAAGCTGAATACAGATGAGATCTGTATTCAGCTACCGGTATACCTAAACCTGAAAAGGCTGGTATTATTCAGCTTTTTCGGGTTCATTTTGCTATACCGAATACAACGTCTTATAACCTAACAGCCTGAGCTGCCAGTCAGCTGTTGGGTTTAAATGCCTTTCTTTCCCTCCCGAGATTGAGGAGGGAAAGAAAGGCATTTAAAACATGCCTGGGTTCCCTGCCTAATCTTCTCTAGGTGCCCCACAGCCATGGGGCACCTGGAGAAGATCTGGGAGGGAACTCAGGCATGTCTGCTTGCCTGCCCTTTGCTTCCCCAACCAGTCCACTGTGGCATGCATGCAAACATACTCCCTTCCTTCCCTGAGCCTCTCTGCTTTTGCGGAGAAACTCAGGGAGGGGAGGGAAAGCAGGGGGAATGTTTAAATGCTTTTTAAACCTGGAGATGTTTAAACCTGGAGAAGAGCAGGCAGGGAACCCAGGCATGTTTACATGCCTGTCCTTTACTTCCCCAACCAGCCCACTGTGGCGGGGTGGCTGGGGAAGGGAAGGGCAGGCATGCAAACATGCCTCCTTACCTCCCTGAGCCTCTCCACTGCTGTGGAGAAACTCAGGGAGGAGTGGTAAAGTTGAGGGCGCAGGCTTCCATGCCTGCCCTTCACTTCCTCAGCCTGCCCGCAGCAGCAGGCCGGCTGTGGAAGTGAAGGGCAGGCAGGGAAACATGCCTGGGCTCCCTGCCTGCCCTTCTCCAGCTACCAAAGGTCAGCTAGAGAAGGGAAGGCAGAGAGTGGAGGCTTTCCCTGACTGGTGGGAGTGAAATTGACAAGGAAATCTGCA
>NW_015181754.1:0-1154 GCF_001447785.1 Gekko japonicus
CTGTATTAGAAGGAAATGTCTCTCTGGGATCTGCTACTGACCTGTCAGACATTACACCACATTAATTTCCATTTGTTTCCAAGTAGTTTAGGAATAAAAACTGTCACAAAGTCCTGAATATATTTTATTTTAAAAACACAACAGAGGATATCCCATGCTGATGTCTAAGAGGCAGTGGGCTTCCACTCATGCCCCCCCCCCGAGGTTGCTGTCTCTCACCTACTGATAACCGGCCATACCCACCAACATCAGTGGGCCGGACTCTCCCTACAGCAAGCTACGACTACTGATTTTATATGCTTACAATGTGTTTTTAAGATTTTATTGTATTTATGGAAATGTAACCTGCCCTGAGCCCATTTACGAGATGGGTGGGATATAAATGCAATAAATAAATAAATAAAATAAACAACAGCTTTGTTAAGTTCAACTGCAAGTGAAGGGAAACACAAGTTATGATAAAACTACAAGCTTTTGAATCCATCAAAATGCTTCCTCAGGTTAAACATTATGCAAACAAAGAGGGAGAAGAGGAAAAGTTGTTGCTGGGCATGATGGACCCCTGATCTGTAGTTTATAACTCTCTCAGGACAAAATGAAGAGGTTGGATTACAGAGTGACAGTGCAATCCTATGCACGTTGACTCAGAAGTAGGTCCCATTTATTCAGCAGCAGATGAAGAAGAATTGGTTTTTATACCCCACTTTTCTCTACCCTAAGGAGTTTCAAAATGGCTTACAATTGCCTTCCCTACATCTCCCCGCAATGGGCACCTTGTGAAGTAGGTGGGGCTGAAGACTTCTGACACATCTACAACTGGCCCAAGGTCACCTAGCAGGCTTCATGTGGAGGAATGGAGACTCAAACCCTGTTCTCCAGATTAGAGTCTGCTGCTCTTAAGCAGTACATCACACTGGCTGCCAGGTAAGTGTTCGTAGGATTGCAACCATAATTGGATAAGATTGTGCCTTGTACCAAAAGATCTCTGGTTGATTCAAGGCATGCCAGAGCTGCACATCACCGCCATCCACTAACACGAGGTACTGAACTTGCCCTGGGACACCCCTGAAAAAATAAAGCTGATAGTGTTCATAGAGGGTGTGCCATGTAAGATGGAACTAGATGCTGGGTCCTCCATCTCCATCATATCCGAA
>NW_015181755.1:0-1146 GCF_001447785.1 Gekko japonicus
TAGGAAGTCAGCTTTGTTATTTTCCATGCGCTTGTACTCTACACTGGAACTATATTGGTGGGTTTTTTCCCCTCAAATTATTTTCTTTATTTTCTTTCTGATAAAGCTTTATTTTGCTTCATGGTGTGTTGCTGTGCGTTCACTGGTCCAAACCCAGGTTATGTTTGGTGACATTATCATAGAGGGGCTTGCTCCAGGGTCTCAGGTTCAAGAGAAGGGAACAAAGCTCTCAGACCAAGGTGGGTCATCCTTGGCAGGGTGTTAATTTTATATTTCTCTTTCATTTTGTTCTAGTTTCCTTACAAAGCTTAGCACATTATTTATTATAAAGATGTAGTGTGTCAAAACACATGAAACTGCCTCATGCTGACTGAAACCATTGGTCTATCAAGGCTGATATTGTATCCCCTGACTGGTAACAATTCCACGGGATCTGAGCCCGAGGTCTTTTACATCACCTGCTATTGGACCTTTTCAGCTGGAGATGCCAGGTACTGAACATGGGACCTTCTACCTACAAAGCAGAGGTTCCACCAATGAGCCACAGCCCCTCAACAGAGTGCTGGGCTAGGACAGTCTTAGGCACAAATCCTTTTTCAGCCACAGAACACACAAGGTGATACCAGGCACTTACTTTCTGTCCCTCGGTCTCCTCTACCTGACAGGGTAATTGCTGGACTCTGGACTTCCTTGGTGGTCTCCCAACCAAATACTAACCGGGACCAAACCTGATTAGCTTCTGAGATCTAACAAGATTCGACTAGCCTGGGCCATCTAGACCATGGCAACAAAAAGAGAGACGACTCCCAAATGGTGAGAATACATATAGAATCCTAAAGCCTAGTTTAAGCCTAAATTCTGCATTAGATAGCATCTTATATTCTAATTTCCAACAAAGGGCACCGTGTGCGGATACTTATTTCCACTAACAGGAAGCTCACTCTGCCCCAACAGCTTTTCCTACATAGTCAGTAGACTACCTGTGTCTGCAGAAAAATCCAAAAAGTTAAAAAAATCCCTCCAGGGATGGCTGAATTCCCCCCAATGCCTTTTGAAATGGCCTCTGCAGGGATCTAACTCCAGGCATCAATGGTGAGCGAGAGATCAGAACGTTCAAGGCGGGGGGGAGGCTTCTAACTGGCTCTG
>NW_015181756.1:0-1177 GCF_001447785.1 Gekko japonicus
GAGTGTAAATATGGAGTTCTGTTGGTACGAAAAAGGGCCTGGTGCTGTCTTCTAGGGCTGAGTGCAGTTTTTTAAGGCATTCGCTGCCTCGGGAAGTGGTGGCAGCTACAAGCATAGACAGCTTCAAGAGGGATTGGATACACATATGGGGGAGAGGCCCATCAAGCCGCAAGGTATAGATGGAACACTTTATCTGGGGCAATGATGTTCTGTATTCTTGGTGCTTG
The DNA here is from genome assembly GCF_001447785.1 of Gekko japonicus. Lineage (NCBI taxonomy): Eukaryota > Metazoa > Chordata > Lepidosauria > Squamata > Gekkonidae > Gekko > Gekko japonicus. Next base: position 228 of record NW_015181756.1, read on the forward strand.
GGGGGCAACAGCGGGAGGGCTTCTGGCCCCATTGGTGGACCTCCTGATGGCCCCTGGCTTTTGTCCACTGTGTGACACAGAGCGTTGAACAGGATGGGCCACTGGTCTGATCCAACATGGCTTCTATAATGTTCTTAAGGTGGACCTCTGTTCCTAGTAAACTGTTTGAACGCTGACTGATGCTACCTGCTGAGAAGGAGCATCGTCTTTTAGTGTGGATTCCCACTGCTAACAAATTGTTTTGTTGCTATCTAGTGGGACTGAACACAATATCTTTAAAACTGACTTGGTGCCTTCAAGCACTGATTGCTGTTAGGACGTATGGCTGTGTGATGTTTAACTGTTTGTTATTCTTACTTGGAATGCAATACTCTAAAAACCAGAATCTGTTCATGAATGGTTGTTGGTCGTCACTTTTGGGCCTGAACATATCCTGAGGCCCACCATGGTTAAGGAGACTTGGTGGTGGTGGTGGTGAAGTGTGATCCTTTAAGACTGACCTTTTTTTTTCGAGAGAGGGGGAGGTGAGAGCGATTGAGTGTCAGGCAGGTTTTATAAAAGGTAGGCAGTTATATTGGAACACCAGAAACCTCAAAAATTTAGCAAAGATAAAGTCTCCAGTTTCGTATTTTGCTAGGGGTGAAAAAGCTTTTGACCAAGTGGAGTGGCATTTAATCACCTTAAATGGAATTATAAGACACCAAGGGTGAAATATGCCGCAATTTAACTATTGCAGGAAAGGAAATGCCTTGCCGCACTTAAGAGTGAGAGGTACTACTGTGCATCAGAGCTAGTAGCTATTTCATATTGGTTCATAAATGATAATATTTATCCCTTTTGGAAACCTGAAGTCTTGGTATACGCGATTCCATTGCTGTCTTGGTGGATAAGTGATAAATCATTTTTATTGGTGAGTATTTTTTTTGTGTGTGTGTGTATGCCTGGAAGTC